>NW_016806990.1:660737-670622 GCF_001698545.2 Rhinopithecus bieti | reverse complement strand
CATCTTGCTCCGCCCCCTCATTATTACCTATAAACTTTCTTGTTCTTATGGTCATAAGTTTAGTAGAAAATCCTCTTATAGTAGTTAGATTTTCTATTTAAAATAGTAATCCCAGCTACTTAGGAGGCTGAGACAGGAGAAATGCTTGAACCAGGAGGCAGAGGTTGCAGTGAGCTGAGATCACGTCACGGCACTCCCACCTGGGCAACTGAGTGAGACTCTGTCTCAAAAAAATAAAAATAAAAATAAATATAAAATAGCATTCCCATTTTAGTGGAAGGAGAAACTCACTTCCACTAGAAAAACTCACAAGAGATCAATGTTTATTAGAGGTCCCTCATGGTCTGTGAGTTTTCCTTGGGAAGTTGGTCAGCTCTTCTTTCATCAGGACAGCCACAAAATTGGCAGAATTATAATGATATTTTAGGTCTATGTGAGTTAGACATAAATAAGCCATTTAATTTCATCTCTTGTAACTTTGATCTTTCTCCATGTGCTCCAGTCACAGGGCATCAGCTGTGCCTCTCCAATCAGGCTGCTCCTCTCACCTGGACAGTGAAATGGACAGAAAGTAGTACCTCTTAGGAATCTAATGTCATGGCTTTGTTCCTTTCCATTATTCTTCTACTCTAGTTCCTTTTCACACATGGAAAGAAATGAGAAGCTGCTATGTTCATAAAACCTCAGAATTTTCAGGCAAGGATGATTTTGAATAAAATATGTCAACATATTTTGATATTTTTAAAAAGTTAAAATTTCCTCTTTTTTTCTTAATATACTTGACATCTTCAAAGAAATGATAGTAGAGACACACCTTGAAAACAAAAGTCCCGGGGGTACCATTTCAAGATGGCTGAATAGGAACAGCTCCACTCGGTTGCTCCCAGCATGATCGATGCAGAAGATGGGTGATTTCTGCATTTCCAACTGAGGTACCTGGTTCATCTCATTGGGACTGGTTGGACGGTGGGTGCAGCCCATGGAGGGTGAGCAGAAGCAGGGCAGGACATCACCTCACCTGGGAAGTGCAAAGGGTTGGGAGATTTCCCTTTCCTAGCCAAGGGAAGCCATGACAAGCTGTAACTGGAAAAACAGGGCACTCTCGCCCAAATACTGTGCTTTTCTAATGGTCTTAGCAAACAACACACCAGGAGATTATATCTCGCACCTGGCTCGGCAGGTCCCATGCCCAGAGAGCCTTGCTCACTGTTAGGGCAGCAGTCTGAGATCAATCTGTGAGGCAGCAGCCTGGCAGGGGGAGGGGAGTCCACCATTGCTGAGGCTTGAGTAGGTAAACAAAGCAGCCAGGGAAGCTCAAACTGGGCAGAGCCCACCACAGTGCACCAAGGCCTGATGCCTCTGTAGACTCCACCTCTGGGGGGCAGGGCATAGCTGAACAAAAGGCAGCAGAAACTTCTGCAGATTTAAACATCCCTGTCTGACAGCTCTGAAGAGAGCAGTGGTTCTCCCAGCATGGTGTTTGAGCTCTGGGAACGGACAGACTGCCTCTTCAAGTGGGTCCGTGACCCCCGTGTAGCCTAACTGGGAGACACCTCCCAGTATGGGCCGACTGACACCTCACACAGCCAGTGTCCCTCTGGGATGAAGCTTCCAGAGGAAGGATCAGGCAGCAATATTTGCTGTTCTACAATAGTTGCTGTTCTGCAGACTCTGCTGGTGATACCCAGGCAAACAGGGTCTGGAGTGGACCTCCAGCAAACTCCAACAGACCTGCAGCTGAGGGACCTGACTGTTACAAGGAAAACTAACAAACAGAAAGGAATAGCATCAACATCAACAAAAAGGACATCCACACCAAAACCCCATCTATAGGTCATCAACATCAAAAACCAAAGGTAGATAAAACCACAAAGATGGGGAGAAACCAGAACAGAAAAACTGAAAATTATAAAACCAGAGCACGTCTTCTCCTCCAAAGGATCACAGCTCCTTGTCAACAAGGGAACAAAGCTGGATGGAGAATGACTTTGAAGAGTTGACAGAAGTAGGCTTCAGAAGGTTGGTAATAACAAACTTCTCTGAGCTAAAGGGGGATTTTTGAACCCATCACAAGGAAGCTAAAAACCTTGAAAAAAGATTAAAAGAATAGTGAACTAGAATAAACAGTGCGGAGAAGAACTTAAATGACCTGATGGAACTGAAAACCATGGCATGACAACTACGTGATTCTTGCATAAGCTTCAGTAGCTGATTAGATCAAGTGAAAGAAAGGGTATCAGTGATTGAAGATCAAATTAGTGAAATAAAGCAAGAAGACAAGTTTAGAGAAAAAAGTGTAAAAGGAAATGAATAAAGCCTCCAAGAAATATGAGATTATGTGAAAAGATCAAATCTAAGTTTGATTGGTGTATCTGAAAGTGATGGGGAGAATGAAACCAAGTTGGAAAATGCTCTTCAGGATATTATCCAGGAGCACTTCCCCAACCTAGAAAGGCTGGTCAACATTCAAATTCAGGAAATACACAGAACACCACAAAGATACTCCTCAAGAAGAGCAACCCCAAGAAACATAATTGTCAGATTCACCAAGGTTGAAATGAAGGAAAAAATATAAAGGGCAGCCAGAGACAAAGGTCAGGTTACCCACAAAGGGAAGCCCATCACACTAACAGCGGATCTCTCGGCAGAAACTCTATATGCCAGAAGAGAGTGGGGGCCAATATTCAACATTCTAAAAGAAAAGAATTTCCAGTCCAGAATTTCATATCCAGCCAAACTAAGCTTCATAAATGAAGGAGAAATAAAATCCTTTACAGACAAGCAAATGCTGAGAGATTTTTGTCACCACCAGGCCTGCCTTACAAGAGCTCCTGAAGGAAGCACTAACCGTGGAAAGGAACAACCGGTACCAGCCACTGCAAAAACATGCCAAATTGTAAAGACCATTGATGCTAGGAAGAAACTGCATCAACTAACGGGCAAAATAACCAGTTAACATCATAATGACACAATCAAATTCACACATAACAATATTAACCTTAAATGTAAATGGGCAAAATGCCCCAATTAAAAGACACAGATTGGCAAATTGGATACAGAGTCAAGACCCATCAGTGTGCTATATTTAGGAGACCCACCTCACATGCAGAGATACACATAGGCTCAAAATAAGGGGATGGAGGAGATCTACCAAGCAAATGGAAAGAAAAAAAAAAGCAGGGGTTCCAATCCTAGTCTCTGATAAAACAAACTCTAAACCAACATTGATCAAAAGAAAGAAAGAAGACCATTACATAATGGTAAAGGGATCAATTCAACAGGAAGAGCTAACTATCTTAAATATATATGCACCCAATACAAAAGCACCCAGATTCATAAAGCAAGTCCTTAGAGACCAACAAGGAGACTTCGACTCCCACACAATAACAATGGGAGACTTTAACACCCCACTGTCAACATTAGACAGACCAACGAGACAGAAAATCAGCAAGGATGTCCAGGACTTGAACTCAGTTCTGGACTAAGCAGACCTAATAGATATCTACAGAACTCTCCACCCCAAATCAACAGAATATACATTCTTCTCAGCAACACATTGCACTTATTCCAAAATTGACCACATAATTGGAAGTAAAGCACTCCTTAGCAAATGTAAAAGAACATAAATCACAACAAACTGTCTCTCAGACCACAGCGCAATTAAATTAGAACTCAAGATTAAGAAACTCACTCAAATATGCACAACTACATGGAAACTGAACAACATGCTCCTGAATGACTGCTGGGTAAATAACGAAATGAAGGCAGAATTAAAGATGATCTTTGCAACCAATGAAAACAAAGACACAATGTACCAAAATCTCTGGGAAGTATTTAAAACAGTGTGTAGAGGGAAATTTATAGCACTAAATGCCCACAAGAGAAAGCAGGAAAGATCTAAAATGGACACTCTAACATCACAATTAAAAGAACTAGAGAAGCAAGAGCAAACAAATTCAAAAGTTAGCAGAAGGCAAAAAATAACTAAGATCAGAGCAGAACTGAAGGAGATAGAGACACAAAAAACCCTTCAAAAAATCAATGAATCTGGGAGCTGGCTTTTTGAAAAGATCAACAAAATTGATAGTCTGCTAGCAAGACTGATAAAGAAGAAAAGAGAAGAATCAAATAGATGCAATAAAAATTGATAAAGGGGATATCACCACTGATCCCACAGAAATACAAACTACCAACAGAGAATACTATAAACACCTCTATGCAAATAAACTAGAAAATCTTGAAGCAATAGATAAATTCCTGGACACATACACCCTCCCAAGACTAACACATACACCCTCCCAGATGAAGTTGAGTCTCTGAATAGACCAATAACAGGCTCTGAAATTGAGGCAATAATTAATAGCCTACCAACCAAAAGTCCAGAACCAGACTGATTCACAGGCGAATTCTACCAGAAGTACAAAGAGCAGCTGGTACCATTTCTTCTGAAACTAATCCAAACAATAGAAAAAGAGGGAATCCTCCCTAACTCATTTTATGAGAACAGCATCATCCTGATACCAAAGCCTGACAGAGACACAACAAAAAAAGAGAATTTTAGACAAATATCTCTGATGAACATCGATGCAAAAATCCTCAGTAAAATACTGGCAAACCGAATCCAGCAGCACATCAAAAAGCTTACTCACCACAATCAAGTCGGCTTCATCCTTGGGATCCAAGGCTGGTTCAGCATATGCAAATCAATAAATGTAATCCATCACATAAACATAACCAACGATGAAAACCACATGATTATCTCAATAGATGCAGAAAAGGCCTTTGACAAAATTCAACAGCCCTTCATGCTAAAAACTCTCAATATATAAGGTATTGATGGCACATATCTCAAGATAATAAGAACTATTTATGACAAACCAACAGCAAACATCATACTGAATGGGCAAAAACTGGAAGCATTCCCCTTGAAAACTGGTACAAGATACGGATGCCCTCTCTCACCACTCCTATTCAACATAGTGTTGGAAGTTCTGACCAGGGCAATCAAGCAAGAGAAAGAAATAAAGCATATTCAATTAGGAAAAGAGGAAGTCAAATTATCCCTGCTTTCAGATGACATGATTTTATATTTAGAAAACCCCATAGTCTCAGCCCAGAATCTCCTTAAGCTGATAAGCAACTTCAGCAAAGTCTCTGGATACAAAATCAATGTGCAAAAATCACAAGCATTCCTATACACCAATAACAGACAAACAGAGAGCCAAATCATGAGTGAACTCCCATTCACAATTGCTACAAAGAGAATAAAATATCTAGGAATCCAACTTACAAGGAATGTGAAGCACCTCTTTAAGGAGAACTACAAACAACTGCTCAATGAAATAAAAGAGGACACAAACAAATGGAAGAACACTCCATGCTCATGGATAGGAAGGATAAACATTGTGAAAATGGCCATACTGCCTGCCCAAGATAATTTATAGATTCAATGCCATCCCCATCAAGCTACCAATGACTTCCTTCACAGAATTGGAAAAAACTACTTGAAAGTTCATCTGGAACCAAAAAAGAGCCTGCATTGCCAAGACAATCCTAAGCAAAAAGAACAAAGCTGGAGGCATCATGCTATCTGACTTCAAACTATACTGCAAGGCTACAGTAACCAAAACATATGGCACTGGTACCAAAACAGAGATATAGACCAATGGAACAGAGCAGAGGCCTCTGAAATAACACCTCACATCTACAACCATCTGATCTTTGACAAACCAGACAAAAACAAGAAATGGGGAAAGGATTCCCTATTTAATAAATGGTGCTGGGAAAATTGGCTAGCCATATGTAGAAAGCTGAAACTGGATCCCTTCCTTACACGTTACACAAAAATTAATTCAAGATGGATTAAAGACTTAAATGTTAGACCTAAAACTATGAAAACCCTGGAAGAAAACTTAGGTAATACCATTCAGGACATAGGCATGGACAAGGACTTCATGACTAAAATACCAAAAGCAATTGCAACAAAAGCCAAAATAGACAAATGAGATCTAATTAAACTAAAGAGCTTCTGCACAGCAAAAGAAACTACCATCAGAGTGAACAGGCAACCTACAGAATGGGAGAAAAGCTTTGCAATCTACCCATCTGACAAAGGGATAATATCCAGAATCTACAAAGAACCTAAACAAATTTACAAGAAAAAAAAACAAACAACCCCATCAAAAAGTGGGCAAAGGATATGAACAGATACTTCTCAAAGAAAGACATTTATGCAGCCGACAGACATGTGAGAAAATGCTTGGTCATCAGAGAAATGGAAATCAAAACTACAATGTGATACCATCTCCCACCAGTTAGAACAGAGATCATTAAAAACTCAGGAAACAACAGATGCTGGAGAGGATGTGGAGATATAGGAACGCTTTTACACTGTTGGTGAGACTGTAAACTAGTTCAACCATTGTGGAAGACAGTGTGGTGATTCCTCAAGTATCTAGAACTAGAAATACCATTTGACCCAGCTATCCCATTACTGGGTATATACCCAAAGGGTTATAAACCATGCTACTATAAAGACACATGCACACATATGTTTATTGTGGCACTATTCACAAAAGCAAAGACTTGGAACCAACCCAAATGTCCATCAATGATAGACTGGATTAAGAAAATGTGGCACATATGTACCATGGAATACTATGCAGCTATGAAAAAGGATGAGTTCATGTCCTTTGCAGGGACATGGATGAAGCTGGAAGCTATCATTCTGAGCAAACTATCACAAGGACAGAAAACCAAACACCACATGTTCTCACTTATAGGTGGGAACTGAACAATGAGAACACTTGTACACAGGGTGGGAAACATCACACACCAGGGCCTGTCATGGGGTGGAGGGCTGGGAGAGGGATAGCATTAGGAGAAATACCTAATGTAAATGACGAGTTAACGGGTGCAGCAAACCAACATGGCACATATATACCTATGTAACAAACCTGCACGTTGTGTACATGAATCCTAGAACTTAAAGTATAATTTAAAAGGAAAAGAAAAGAAAACCTTTTAGAAAAAAAAAAAAAAAGAAAGAAAGAAAACAAAAGTCCCAATGCAAACCAAGTTTAGAAAAAAATGAGATGGCAAAATACTCAAGTTGGCTCACCTTTAGTAAATAGCAAACTGTAATTTTGGAAGGGAGAAAAATATCTCACAGAAAAATCATTTTAAAATTTGTGGTAACTCTTTCTCTCCTAGAAAAGCGAACACATTCACAACTATTTTAGTGTAAGCAAATTCGAAACTTAGAAACAAATTCCTCCCAATGTATAAAAGTTTTTAAAGTTAAAAAGAAAATTATCAGTCTACATAGAATTGGCCAAAATAAAAATATGTAGAAAGATTTGGAGGGAGTCAGGAAACCAAAACAATTCCAGTTTTACCAGCGTACATCATTAAAGCCCAACCCTGCTGCTTTTGTTAGTGACATTGTAGGTGGACACTGGGATAGAAGCCAAAGGTTCTTGTCAATTCTTGGCATCATGGTACGGTAGCCACAGGGAGTGTGAAGTGTGGTGAGGAAAAGTGATTAGCCTTGTTCTTGGTGTCCTCAATTTGTAGGATCAAGATCAAATGTTGGAAGCTACAACGAGATAGATTTCACACAGGTAAAAATAATATTTTCAGATGTTCAGAGGTTTCCAAACAGAGTAAGCTTCCTGGTCCAGCAGTGGGATTTTCATCTTTGGTTTGTGAGAGGCCAAGCAACTATTATACTTCACAGATGGCTGTAAAAAAGTATTTCCCAAGCTTTAGTCATTTAAAGACTTATATCATGAGTTTCTACTTATGTCTTGATTTTTTAAATTAAAATGATACCTTCTTTGCTTAAATACATTAATGTTGAAAGCAGTAATCTCTTTCATATCAAAAGTTTGATGTCATGATATTATCCTTTTTTCCAAAATTCTTTAAAATAAGCACATAATGTAAAACATTCACTCCTGATCCATCTAAAGTCACCTCATGTACCACCAGTGCTACACATTTCAACTTTAGGAAGCATATTATAACAGACACTTAAGCAGAGAGGGACCTTTTATATCCTTTTCCCTCTGAGATCTATGATTCTAAATAGTTGATAGTTGCTGAAGTGTGACTTTTTTCTTTTGTGCTGCTCAGCACAGAGGAATCCTTACAGCCATATAGAAACTTCAGAATCAATAGACTTTTATCATTTCAAAAGTGCTTTCACTTTTATTATCTTATTTTACCTACTGAGCTCTGCACAGATATAGTAGGGATGAGAAAATAAAAGCACATCAAGTTGCATTAAGCCTAACAACACACAACTAGTTCATGGATAAACTAGGTCTACAGGTCAACTCTTAGTCTAATGCTCTTTTTATTAAACTAAATTCATCTTTAGTGAAGAGAATTAGCTAAACCACTTGCTGTTTTATACAGCCTTTGATAAAATATTTTTCTAAATTAGTTTTCCTTTATTTCCCCAAATGGGAAAACCATGGCTCAAATAGCAAAGAAATCTCTGAAAAAAATGTTTTCTTGAATACTTCATCTTCACACATTCATATAAAAACAGAATGAATAAAAAATGTTATTTCACTTAAAATAGTTATCATGGTAATAAAATTCAAATGTTTGAAGGAGGAATTTAGGTAATGCCACATTTTTTACATATAATTGTTCTTGATGTCGTTTTGAATGTCCTTCTGATATTACAATAAATCAATTAAGCAACTTGTATTTTTTGAAGGCTACATTTATGCTCAGCACTAGGATAGGTTCTGTGGAAGTTTAGGTAAATGTATAAATCAGTGTGTCAGCAGCAAGCTTATAATCAAGTTAATAAAACAAATCTAATACTAATGGAAGAAATAGCAAATAGTTTATTTGATGGAAAAGCCATACTCTAGTGGATCTTTTATACCTTTTAATAAGACACTTATCCTCTCTGAGTCCTTTCATTTGTAAAATAAGAGGGTTGATTTTGTTCTCCTCTATTTCTGGAATTCTAAGATCTATGTCTTAGGGTGGATAAAATAAAATAAAATAAAATCACTAAAGAAACTTGGGTAAAATGCAAAAGAGATCAATTTGATAGTCATTAAATACATTTTGCAAAACACTGCTTGAAGGGATACCAATATTTAAAATGTAATTCAACTGTAAGGATAAGTTAAAGTTGTAGTGGATTAGTTAACAAATAACTTTTAAGCAGCTATTCGTGCCAAGTACTGTTGTTATAGCTGCTGGTGATTCCGGCAAGACTGCCTGTCTATAATGGAGCTTATATACTAGGATTGGGGTGGGAAGCACCAAAGACTAAACATTAGTTCAGGTATTGGTCAGTGCTACTAAGAAAGCATGCACAGTAACTTGATAGAGTCTAGCTACGGCAAGTGCAGAACGAATTGCTATAGATCATTGTTATAGAGCCCTTATAATAAGGTGACTTCTGAGTAGAAACCTCCTCAAATGATTAGAAGAGGTCATGCAAAGATTTTGAGAAAAAGAGTTTTACAAGGAGCCAAGAACAAACGCCAAGTGTCTAAGCAAGGAGCAACCTAAGTATTTCTTAAAACAAAGTAGAGCAAAACTATAGGAATAGCCAAAAGGTTGGAGGATGCTGAAGTAAAAATGTTGATAACACCTTGTGGTCCATGGCCATGATTTTGGATTGTACTGAAGGCACGTAAGCAAGAATCAAGTCATGCCTGGGAGTTTTCATTGGATTTTGTGTGAACTACTTCTTAACAACCACAGGACAACCAACGACTTCTGATTTCTTATTGAAGTGCCTTTATCAAGGGCAAATTCATCTTTGCTCTGGCTGGTCTCTTACTCCTTCTTCTGCCCAAAGGCATCAGTGCCTTCTTTCTTTTTTTTTTTTTTTTTTTTTTTTTTTTT
>NW_016806990.1:527466-660226 GCF_001698545.2 Rhinopithecus bieti | reverse complement strand
CCCCCCATGTTTTTTTTTTTTTTTTTTTTTTTTTTGAGACGGAGACTCGCTCTGTCACACAGGCTGGAGTGCAGTGGCCGGATCTCAGCTCACTGCAAGCTCCGCCTCCCGGGTTCCCGCCATTCTCCTGTCTCAGCCTCCCGGGTAGCTGGGACTACAGGCGCCGCCACATCGCCCGGCTAGTTTTTTGTATTTTTTAGTAGAGACGGGGTTTCACCGTGTTAGCCAGGATGGTCTCGATCTCCTGACCTCGTGATCCGCCCGTCTCGGCCTCCCAAAGTGCTGGGATTACAGGCTTGAGCCACCGCGCCCGGCCAGTGCCTTCTTTCTAGTAGCAGTCTTGTTGGAATGTAAAATCATCCATGCCACTGTTTTACATTTAATGGTCCACAGGATGATCTCACACATTCTCCGGTCTGACAAACTTCAGGAGTGCAACTCTGAACAGAGCTACCTCATCTTGGCTCCACAATCAAAGTTGCTAGCCCATCCATCATTCACCTTTTAGAATTTTTTTTTTTTTTTTTTGCAGATCCACATACTGACCCAACGTGGGGGTCAGAGAGGGTGTTATGAAAGCCCTTTCCTTTTGAATTAAGGACAAAGAAGACTCACAGCATATCACTTTGTTTCTTAATATCCTGTGTAACCTTTACTCTTTCTACCTTCTATGTGGATGACAGGTTAAAAAGATCTAGTTTTTGCCCATCGTCTTTGAAAATTTGGTGTTATTCAAGCTTCTAAATCTTATTGTCAGTTTACAAGAAACACAGAGGGACATACTAAACAAGAATGCAGTCAGTAAAATCCAGAATGTGAAAAACTACAGGACAAACAACCCAGTTTTTTCAACAAATTAATGACAAGGGCAAAATTTAAGGAGAGGAAATAAATCTATAAATTAAAAGTAACTGAAGAGACACACCAACCAAGTATGAGTCGCAGAGTTTGTTTAGATCCTAAGTCAAACATGCAAACTATAAAAAAGTTATGAGACAATCAGGGAAATGTGAACACTGCTGGATATATGATGATATTATGGAAATACAGTTAAACTTTTCAGAGGAATAATGGTATTTTGGCTATGTTTAACATTGAAGTTTTCTTATCTTTTAGCAATACATACTAAGGTATTTATAGATAAGGTGATATGATATATGGAATTTGTTTTAAAACAATCCACTAGTGGATGGAGAAGTACAGAGATGAAATAAGACTGATTATGTGTTGAAGCCCAGTGATGGGTACAAAGGGATTCATTCTACTATTCAACATACTTCTGTAAGTATTTGAAATTTTCCATGGAAATGAAAAAGAAAACACTGCTTCATGGTCTCACAGCTTTCTCTGAATTGTGGCATTGATTGTCTTGACACCTCCACTGAAATATCTATTTAAGATTTTTCATATGATGTGTTACATGTGGCTACATGGCCAATTCGTGGGCTGCGTTGCAGGCTGCTCACTTCTACCATACCATATTGCTTCTCATTGGAAACTCACCTTCAACAACTGGTCGATTTTCTCCCCGACCCCTTCAAAACAGTGTTGGACAGTCATACCATAATGGAAGCAGTATGATATGGAAAGGAACTTCCCAGGTTTTTTGGTCTATAAATCACTTTCTTCTACTATAGTAATTCCGAGATTGAAAAAGTTCTATCATGAAGTTCTGTGTAGGAGACAGCTATGGTTCTTATCAGTCTCAGGGGAGTGACTCCTTTTTGAGACCAGGCACTTTAAATTACATCCATTGATGCCTCCACTTTATAGCCCTTTAACATAATATTTTAATGTAGATGATTTATGAAATATCAGTTGCACCTCTGGAGTACGCTGGAATTAAATGCCATTTAGAGTCTTTTCCTATGATGACATTACGCCACTCTAGACCCTTTCTCTGTAAAATCGCTTCTCTTTTTTAGTATCTGCTGTACATTTTATGATTGATTGCAGATATTTGTCTGCAGGGCCCAAAGCCCATACACTTCTTTCTCGTGTTGCATTCCTTATTAGGTCACCCAAAAATAACAGTGCCAAAAGCCGTTATGAAGACAGATATTTAAAGGAATTTTAGGGTGAAGCTCATGAAAAGCAAATGAAAAGAAGGAGCTACATAATATGCTCTGCTTAGTGTTTCACTTTCTCTAAACTCAAATAGTCTTCTTTTTATAACATGGGTAAAAGAGAGGGCAAATTAAACTTTCTCACCACTATTAAACATTACAAGTTACAGATGTATTTCAACTGGGCATCATTAATATGTCATAAATTATTTAAATTCGCTTTCCCTTCTTAGGAATGGCAAGGAAATCACATACATACACACACAGACACACACACGCACAGCCCCAAAATGGCAGTGAATTCATATCACTAAATAGAATTCCCCAATATCCTGTTGTATTTCTTTGCACACTAAAATAATGTGTTTGTGGACATAAAGAATAGACAAGGAGCTATAATCTCATTTAACCAGAATATGTAGATACTTACAACTTAATCTCTTATTAGCAACTGGGAAAAAAGATCAAAGGTTGACATTGATATATTCATCAACTAAAAGAAGCACACAGAGCAGGTCATTAAAATTATAGACAAAGTTTGGAAATATAATAAAACTCGCCACCCAAATTCCATTTATAAGGAGCAAATTCATTGGATTAAGTAAAATCTTAATGTGATGAGTGAGAACAATAAACCAAATTAGCCTGGTAATACTTTTCATAGAATTGCAAATCTAACAGATCAGCAGAGGAAAATAGGTCTGATTAGTGGACTCTGAAGAACAATGATTTAAGTGTATCCTATAAAGGCATGGAGACACCTGGGATAAAGTAGTTTTGCAAATTATGAAGGAGCATACATCTGAGAGGGTGCCTGACCAAGGAATAACTACTAATGCTAGAACATCAGCCCGAAGGGGAGAAAAAGCGCACATGTAACAAATAGCACATGTAACAAATGCAATTGAGCAAGAAATAGAGATTACATTCAGTGACTCACATTTTTATGGATTGCTTAGACTTTCAAATGATACTATTATAACATTAAGTGAACGACTAGCTCTTCATAATAACTATATTTACAGTGTTCATTGTGTATTAGAAACTGCTGTAAGCACTGCACCAATTTTGTAATCTTCACAACAATCCTATGTAAAGGTATTGTTATTATACCTCATATTACTTGTGATAAACTGAGGCATGAAGAAGTTACTTAACTTGCCTCAGGAAATGGTTGAGTTATAGCTACCATTCCTTACTAGCCCTTGCCTTTGAAAAGACAAGACGAACTTACATTAAATAATTAGAGGACAATTATAAATATATTCCAAAAACTATATGTGCATAACAAGAAAATGTTGAGAACGGATATGCATACATTAGAGAAGGGGCTTGGTAAAGAAGTGAAAAAAAATCATAATATGTAATTAGGATAATTGTAAAATAAAGTACTTTCACATTTGTCATCTGATTGGGGGAGAAATGAAGCAATCTGCATAAAGATGGTACAGAAAAGAGATATGACAGACCACAGTCTCAAACTGAGTTAGCAAAATAAATTAAGTGAAAAATGTATAAATGGCACCCCAGGAAGTAAGAACCAAGAGAACATACCACCATCACACTTAGTCAATTTAATTTTTGCCACCATGTTATCTCTGGATACAGCATCTGGAGCTCAAAAATTCTGGTAAATGGCCAGCACGGTGGCTCATGCCTGTAATCCCAGCATTTTGTGAGGCTGAGGCTGGAGGATCACCTGAGGTCAGGAGTTCAAGGGAAGCCTGGCCAACATGGTGAAACCCCATCTCTACTAAAAATACGAAAATTAGCTGGGCAGGGTGGCACATGCCTGTAATCCCAGCTTCTTAGGAGACTGGGGCAGGAGAATTGCTTGAGCTTGGGAGATGGAGGTTGCAGTAAAATTATCATTTTTACTATAAAATATCTGTTTTTTTTCCTTGCTGTGGTCCAAAATCAGTACTAAAGTAGATAAGGTAAGCCCCAAAGGAATGCAAAGGATAAGCCAGCTGTAACCAGGGCTATGTTGGGAAACACAGGTTAGAAAGCCTGCGGCGATAATGATCCCATTCATTAACTGACAGGAGAGAATCAGGGCCAGCTGGTGTTCCCTAGCCTGAACTTTTTTCTGTCCAAAGTTCTCTTCAAAGTAGTCCACATAGTGGAAAGTTGTGAAGAATATTTTATGGCTGATGTTAAAAGCTTACTTAAAAAAAAAAAAAAAGTTTAATGAAGGAAAGAATGAAATGTTGTTTTAAAAGATAGGATCTAGTTTAGATTTAGGAAAATTTCTTGGCTATAAAACTTTCAATCTCTGTAATAGCATAGCAACGTAAATTATGAACTCACCTTCTCTTAGCATATTTTATGGCTGAAGGAGAAAATGATACTGCTGGCCTGCCTGGAATAGGAAGATGGACTAAATAACTTCAAGGATTCCTTCATGCTAGTCGATTTTGGGATAACTTCAGGAAAGAACAGACACAGTCTACTGTTAGGTTTTTGGCTTAGTCTCAAGTGACTACAAAGGTTTAAAAAGATCTGAATGAAAACATTTAGATACATGAAGTCATTATGATATCTTAAATATACTTATGTCAAAATCCTTGAGGATGTGAAAATATGTTTCTACTGACCTTCTTGTATCTAGTATCTGCTGGTCCTCAGCAAATGTAGCCCTGGTGTATCCCTAGCACTGAGGCAGAGGTTTCAAATTACTGATGAGGTCTTCTGCCTCTTTAAAGGTGGTATTAAGAGTACCTAGGAGTTCTGAGCAATATCATCCCTTTTTAGATCTGTCCATTCATCATGATCCCGTGCCAGAATTTGTTAGGTAAACATGATTGACAGCCAGCCATCTTTATCCTTTATATGGCTGGAGGTCAGGCCTGGTGGAAAGTAATGCTTTTTTAATTAGCTGTTAGAGGATTGAGTTTCCTTTGTGTGGATTGCATGCTGCTGCTCTCTCTCTCTGAACTGGTATCCAAAGTGGGTATCTCTTATGCCTTACATGCTCAGTATAACTCAGATGACTGAAGAACAGTCATAAAAGATTCATATTGAAGCTGTTTTATAAAAATTTTCACAGCTGGCAAAAAAAATAGAGAAAGAAAACATACTTGAAATAACAGAGTTCTCAGAAAGGAAAACGAGCAATCTTTTTAAAGGCTATCTTGGTAAATAGTAGCTGCAAAGAGAAAACTGTTTTGTTGCAATTCTTTGGCTGCAAAAAAATAAAATAAAATAAAATAAACATAATTTTTAACTGTAATGTGCAAAATATAACTTCCTCCTAGGAACTGGTCCTTCCATTTAAAGGTAAAATGAACCCCTGAAACAGTTTGAGTTTGGCAGAGTTTGCAAAAAAAAAAAAAAAAAAAATCAAAGCAAGCATTCGTGACAAATTCAATGGCACTGTACTTCTGCATCTTTTGTGAGGCAGGATGTTTAGTTCAGAAAAAGCTGATGATTTTTATGCCTAAAATAATTAATTCAGCAGTATGTGAAACCACTGTGAAATGAAAAATGGGTGTGCACAAAACGCTGATACATATTCAAACCACATACCTTTTATTTAAGTGTAAAATTGTTGGGCTACGAAAGAAATATTCCAGCTTAAAATATGAAGTTCTAAGTAGTTTATAAATACAGTGACTAGATATGATGGTCTGGTATCAGGGCTGAAGTTATATAAAGATCCTCAAAGTGAATTTTCAACCTTGTGAATCAAAAATAAAATCAATTATTTGTATGTAATGTATAAATAGATCCAGACTCTATCTCTTTTGTCTAGTTTCATGTCTAAACTGGTCTATTGATTTTCTATATGGCTTTTTGTTTTTAATTTCATTGATTTCTATTCTTTTATTTATTTTCTTCTTGTATTTATTAAACCCAAACATTTCTTATGGTTTCTGAAAGGGAAAGTTTAGATAGTTGATTTGAGTGCCTTCTTCTTTTGAGATCTTTCTTTCATCATGAACTTTTCTCTCTCTCTCTCTTTTTTTCTTTTTTTCATTAAGAGGTAGTATGATATTTAAGAGTGTGAGATCTGGACCCAAACTGCCTAAGTTTGAAAATCAACTCTGCCACCTACTAGCTGTGTGATTTTGGGAAATTTACTCAAGCTCTCTGGGCCTCAGTTTCTTAATCTGTTAAATGGGGTTAAAAATACTTTTTGCTTATTAGATTGCTTTAAGGAATAAATGAGTAAATATATGCAAAGAACTTAGAAGTTTTTGCAATATGTGCAATTTGCATGCCATTACTACTGCAAGCCACATGCATTTATGAAATGTGTATGCTCAACAAGTATATTTTACATTTAATAAGCTAACTTCCTTTAAATAACACATCAGCATTAGTAAATAATTCCTTGTGTTTTTTTCATTTGTGATTCCTTTCTCACTGTATAAACAATATATCGGGTTGTATTTAGGAATGAGGAGGAAAATCTACTTACGATGTTGATGGCGTCTGTCACTCAGTGAAGGTCTCTAAGCCAATCATATACAGTCTCAACCCAGATAGTCTTGGAGAGGTCTCTGCATGAGACCTCTGCATGTCTTGTTTATGGCAACCAATGATTAATTATAAATTGTCTTTATTAACTGAGCTCCAAGAAATTAATTCATTAGTAAGCTATTGTTTTTTTCTTTTTTGAGTGACATGGTGAATACATTGTTTAAACAAACAATCACAAAGCAAATATTAACCATTCATTAAGAGCCATGACTATAAGACCAGATGAACTGCACAATTTTTTTAAAGAATCAAGAATGAACCGGTTTTAGGAGACACCCCAAAATGATGTAGCTTTGCTGGTTTCATGCGTGACGTTAAGCAGGCAAATACTTCTTCCTACATCTTTTGGCTTTGGACAGAAAAACTGGTCTGTATGATCTGAAACACGAACACATTTGATGTCACTTGAATTTTAGCTTGGTAAGGTTGAGTTTTCCCACAAAGGGTCATAATGGTTGTCAAAAAAATCCACTTATAAAATTTGTTTACCACAGTGTAAACAAGTCATTTAATCTGCAACTGGTCTGGCTGCATGTGAGGACGCTAAGCAAAGCACCAGCAGAGGTGAATGGTGTCACGGTAGAGATTCCTGTATTTACATGACTTTTAGCCAACACCCGGCATCTTTGCTTGTAATGTGTGTATATAGGAGTGGCAGCCAGGACTTGTGGGTAAAGATAATTAAAGTGAGAGACAGAATCAATTTTATTGAGCACTTATTGTATGCCAGGTAATGTGCAAAATAAGCCCTCTACAGATCATCTCATTTGTTCAACTGAATGAAAGCAGAATTACAAAAACCTTCTAAAATAACCAATTATGTGAGGGTTGCATGTAGCAAAGATGAGCTGTTTTGGTCGTTGGGATATGCATCACTGAATATGATTTTAAAATGCTCATTTGGGGCTGGGCGCATTGGCTCACATCTGTAATCCCAGCCCTTTGGGAGGCTGAGGGGGACAGATCACTGAAGGTCAGGAGTTTGAGACCAGCCTGGCCAACATGATGAAACTCCGTCTCTACTAAAAATACAAAAATTAGCTGGGCATGGTTGTGGACATCTGTAATACCAGCTACTCAGGAGGCTGAGGCAGGAGAATCGTTTGAACCTGGGAGGCAGAGGTTGCAGCGAGCCAAGATCGCGCCATTGCACTCCAACCTGGCTGACAAGAGTCAAACTCTGTCCCAAAAAAAAAAAAAAAAATGCTTATTTGGGAAGGGATTTTTATGCCTCTCTTTCCCTCTGTGCTATGCTATTGTAGTGCCCTACCTGAAATAACTGGAGTTCTCATTGTTTATAGGCACAGTCACATTCAAATATTAACAAATGGATGCAGTTTAAAATGTATTGCTCTCATTAAAAGAAATCTGTTACAGGGACAGGTTTTAGCTATACATTTTTGTTAATCTTAATTCTTTTTGCTGCAATCTACTTTTGAAGGAAAATGCTGCCCATCTGGTGTTTCATCTCATTAAACTACTCCATGAAAAGGGTTTGCTAGAAATGTATAAACAAATGCAGCATTATGGGTCTAATTAGCTGGTAGAATACCTGTATAAATGGAATTTGTCAGTCACAAAGCGGGGACCCTTCCCCCACTTACTTATATAATAATCCTGACTTTCAGAAGACTAATCTCTACACACCATCTACACAGCATCTAATTTCCTCATCAAATTTCTCTGCTGGGTTTAGCCATGCTTGTCAACTTCCCAGCTTCCTCTTCAATAACTGAGTTTATTCTTAGTGTCTCGCCAATAAACATTCCTATGAGCACACCCATGAAAGAATGAAGTCCAAATTTCTTTATTGCTCCCTCTTTCAAGAAAGAGTTTTCGGCTCACACTCCTGGGAAAGGTCACAGGTAATTTTGTCTGGTCACTTTTGGGTGGCAGATTGCAGCGAGCACATTGGGCTCTTTTGTTTAACGATCTCACTGACCACCAAAGGCGCCCACAAGCTGGAGTGAGACCCTTTGGAACAGCGAGGAGGCAATAATGTAGGCAGGACCGCCCGACTCAGTCTCCCTTTAAACACAAAGTAATCACTTATTTCTCATTTCAGGACGAATGTAGCTGTTCTGTAAGCAAACGTATATTCCTTATTGCTTATATACTAACTTTGTTGAACGTCTGAAGAGTTTTAAGGCCACTTTTTGTGATGGAAAAAGGGGCCATGAATGGCTTGAAAGCAAACCCCTTTTCATGTTATTTGACAGTGGAAGTTCATTTAAATCTTTCACACTGAATCTCTTTGAAATGGCTGTCTTCTAGATGCTGAAAAGGAAGGTGGGCCCTCAGTAAATCATAGAAATTCATAGCCACTGAACTGACCATTTTTAAAATAGTCATCATCTATGGTGCTATGAAGGTTGAATTGTATGCCCCCCAAAAAAGGTATGTTGCGATACTAACTCCCAGTACTGTAGGATGTGGTTTTATTTGGAGATAAGGTTTTTACAGAGGAATCAAGTTAAAATAAAGTCATTAGGGTAGACTCTAATTCAACATGATAGTGTCATTATAAAAGGGGGAAACTGGACACAGGGACACACACAGAGAATACCGTATGAAAATGCATACAGAGATCAGGATGATGCAGCAGAAGCCAGACTGCCAGCCAATCACCAGATGCTAAGAGAGAAGCAGGAAACAGACACTCGCAGCCCTCAGAAGGAGGCAACCTTGCCAACACCTTGATCTTGGACTTCTAGCTTCCAGACGTATGAGACAATTTCTGTTGTTTAAACCAACCAGTGTGTAGAGCAGTACCTTGTCAGAGCAGCCCTAGGGAAACTATTAATAGCATAAACATTAATGATAAGTTCAAGGATTTTTTTTTGAAAGATAGTTGGAACTGAAAATTCATTCTTTGCCCACAAATAAATCAGTGGTAATTCTAAGGGTATGGAATAGATTCTGCTGTTTCATAGGCTTCTTCTTGAGCAAATTAGACATGCTCTTTCCCTCTACCTATATGACTATCCAAATCAGATAAGTGGGCTGCGCACAATGGTTCACGCCTAAAATCTCAGCACTTTTGAGAGACGGAGGTGGGTAGGTCGCTTGAGCTCAGGAGTTCAAGACCAGCCTGGGCAACATTACAAAACTCTGTCTCTACTAAAACTACAAAAATTAGCTGGGCATGAAGGAGCATACCTGTAGTCCCAGCTACTAGGCAGGCTGAGGTGGGAGGATCACCTGAGCCTGGGGAGGTTGAGTCTGCAGTGAGCTGTAATCATGCCACTGCACTCTAGCCTAGACAACAAAGTGAGATCCTGTATGTATGTGTATATATGCAACAAAAGAAAAAATAGGCAAATTGGGCTACATCAAAATTTAAATCAATAAATTGCTTAAGTCCTCCTATTGCCCTCAACAGCTAATAAAACCTCTGAGCCAGAGTTCCTCAACCTCCACAGTACTAACATTTGTTGTGGAGGCTGTCCTGTGCATAGTAAGATATGTAGCAGCATCCCTGGCCAGGGACAGTTTCCCCTGCGTTATGACAATGTCTGCAAACATTTTCGCCTGTCCCTTCAGTTGAGAATTACTGCTCTAAACATATTTCCAGGGAGTAATTGTGATCTTTTAATACACACACACACACAAAATTGTAATTGACATGCCCGAATTCTCAGGTTTTGTGGCCTTCAGAAACTTTTCCCAAATCTTAGTAATAAAAGCCTTGTTTTATTCACAAGCAAATCAATTCTATTTGATTCTATTATTTACTAAAGGCCTCGCATTTACAACTCTATGTTAGGATGGAAACTCCTTGCCACATGAATTTCACAAAACTAACCTCAGAAAGGTATGGACTAAAAGTTCTTGCCTAAGAAAGGTTGGTGGGTCAAATAGTCTCTGCCTCAGATACTCACCTCTGCCATTATAAATCATGAAAGCAGTCATAAACACTATGTTCAAATGAACATGGCTGTGCTCCAACAGAAGTTTATTTATGAAAACAGGGGAAAGGTTGGGTTTTGGCCAGGCTGTAGTTTGCTAACCATTATTCTAAAAAGAATAAATAGCTTTCTCTTTTCATGTGTCACTACTGACACTTTATATGTTGGTGCTTTATTGAAAAGTCACTCCAGATAAAAACTATGTTGATCTTTTTTCGTTAAGGCTTTATATTCCTATATATGATCGAGAATAGTAATAATTACTTTGGATTTCTCAATCATTGGATAAAGTCAGGGCTGAGGACATCAGCCATTCATTGCAGTAAAGAGAAAGTTGGTTGGTCCTTATGTTTCACTTCTGCTCAGGAGGGCAAATTGGACCTGCCTGGGCTGTGGGCCTACTGTACCATCCTATCCATAGCAAGATTGCAAGGGCCACTGCTACAGCCTGTGGGTTGGCCCTTGTCCTGCTGACCTAAACAACAGTAAGGACTGATTTCCTGGTCTGACTGCATTGGAAGCTCTGAAGGCAAGGCCTGCATTGCATTCATCACTGTGTCTCTAAGGGCCCAGTACGAGGAATGTCAGAAGCACTCAATATAGACTTTGGAATTTCAACTCGATGTCCATCGTGGCGACTGGTTCAAGAAAAATGTGCACATATCCACCTATGGATACATGCTTACGCCATAAAAATGAGGATGAGGTTTGTGTCACTTTTTAGGTGACACGTCGTGAACCTGCATTTTGATCTTTGGAATACCATGCATTCTCAGCAGACTATGTGCAAGAACTAGAAATACCAAGACACCGCATGTTCTCACTATCATTTAGGATGGGAACTGAACAATGACATCACTCGTGACGTTCGGGAAGCTGTTGATACATCATGACATCGTGGCTTATCACGTGGGAGGGGGGAGTTTAGGTGGGAGGGATGTGCACTGGGAGTTATATCCTGGATGTAATATGACGAGTTGGATGGGTGCTGACCCGAGTTGATGGGTGCAGCACACCAACAGGGCACAGGTATACAATATGTATATGGAAACCTGCATGTTATGCACATGTACCCTAGAACTTAAAGCACAATAAAAAATATATATATTTTGAGGGCTTTGACATTTAGGATAATAAAAAAAAAAAAGAAATTGTGCTCAATTCATGCTCATGAATCTTTGATCTCCCTAGTACAGGCTTTGAGTGGTATCACAAAAGAGATTTAACCTCAGTGAACAGAATATACTTTGAAGAACAGAGTTTAGGACACAAAAGTAGTTTCAAAATAACCTCAGTTATTTATTTCCATTTTTAACACCACAAGGGGATTTGTAGAAAAGAGATGCATCTTTAAAATTCCCATTTTCCCTGCCATCTATGTCTTTGTTAAAATTAGTTTATTTTAAAATATACCTTAATACTAACTGCATGCCAGACAACGTTCCTAATACCAGGAATATGGAATCCTGCCTTCAGGTCAGGAAGATCTCTCATTCTCCTACAACAAATTTCCCAGAACAAAATCCCCCTATCGCTGGCATTAGTGCCTCCTGTCATCCTTTCCCTTCCCCTTCCTTCTAGTTCTTTGTTATTAAACCAAAAGAGCAGTCTACTGACAAGCCAGACTCCTCCTTAGAAGGCAGTGCAAATGAAAAACTGGGAACTCCCAGGAATAATTATTTAATCGCAGCACAACACGTCCTGCATCCTGATGTATGATGTTGTGTTTTGAAGCCCTAAATCAGAATTCAAACAAATTTCTGTTCCTTGTGAAAAACAAAGGACTAGCTACTTGCCCCAAGGCAGAAGAGAAAATGAGATGTTTGACAAGAAGAGGAATATAACAACCACTACTACCATTTATAATTTGATGTTCTTTATAGTAGGTAATTTGTGGCATGCACAATGTGGACACACTTCTCCCTCTCTTGAGAATGCCAGTCCTATTGATGTTCAAAACCTAGACACAGTTTGTACTGAGCATGAATATATTAGTTTTCTCTTCCTGCATAAAAATTACTACAAACTTGGCAGTTTGAAGCAATATCCATTTATTATATTATGACACAGCATAGCAGAATTTCTGTCCAAGGACTCACCACACTGAAATCAAGATGTCAGCCAAGGTCAATATAAACTCACAAGATCTTGACTGGATTCAGCTCCTTGCTGCTGTAAGACTGAGGCCTCTACTTTCTTTCTGGATGCCAGATCAGCATCTCTTGGCTCTGAGAGGCTCCTGTAGATCTTGCCGTGTGGTCCTCCCAAAGGCCGTCTCAGTCTCACAACATGGCAGCTGACTTCTTCAAAGCCAGCATGAGCATCTCTCTGACCTCAAGGAGCACTCAGTCCCTCTTTTTTAGGGCTCATTTAATTAGAATAATCTCTGGGGTTGATCTCCCATCATATTCACAAGTTACCCACATTCAAGGAGAAGACAGTATACAGGAAGGATGCACTGGAGACAGATATCCTAAAAGCCCACCTTAGAATTCTTCCTACCGTTACTGCTGTGATGACATTGGTAGCAGTTTATCCCAAACCACTATAAATAAGAGTTTGAGCAGGTTGAGCATCCCAAATCTGAAAATCCAAAATCTGAAACACTCCAAATTCAAAACTTTTGAGCACCAATAGGATGATACGCAAAGGAAATGTTCACTGGAGCATTTTAGATTCTGGATTTCTGAACTTGAGGTGCTCAACCGATAAGTAAAATGCAAATATTCCAAAATATGAAAAAAACTTGAAAGCTGAAACACTTCTGGTCCCAAGCATTTCAGATAAGGGACACTCAACCTGTGTATATACTCGTGTGTATATATATATATATATATATATATATATACACACACACACACGTTTAAATATAAGCTACCTGAACTATATATAAGATTTCATATATATGTATATATGTGTATGTAGAGTATATGTGTGTGTGTGTGTATATATGTATTCTGTACAAATACTAACACACACACCCTTAGGAGCTCACTTTTAAAGATGGGCTCCCAAAATATATAAAATCATGCACATAAGATCCACAACCATCACATAGAATATGTATTGTGCATTTATTAAGACTATTCCACCAAATGGCACGTGCATTTAATGCTCTCATCCCACAAAATGAAGTGCAGTGTTGAGATAACTCTGATAATGCAGACAGACACCCAGATGTGCCTTTCAGGCAATGACTTTCTCTTGCCTGGAAAACTACAAAGTAAATTTGAAACCATGGGCAATACGGTGGCAGTCACATGGATAAGATTAAAAAAAAAAAAAAAGAGGAAGAACAGAAACATCAGGAGACTTTAAGCTGTTTTCTAAATTCAGAATCGGCAGAATATTTATGTTGGCAGCATCCCTTAACTCTCAGCAGGAGATTTGACAGAATGTACTCTATACATAACCCACACAAGCCCCAGATCAAGGGGAGAGTATTCGCATAAACAGAATCCTAGAGACCATGTCATCACTATCTTTCTCTTCCTGCTTCTTCCTTCTCTACCCTACAAGCTGGTTGTATTGGGTTTCCTGGGCTATCTTCCATGAATATCAAGGAATGCAACAGAGATGAATGTTACATCGACACCAGCAGTGCCACCACAAGAGAAACTGTTTGTACACTCTTTTCATTTCTCAGTGCAAGCAAGCATCTAAAGACTTTGCACCTGTTCTAGTTAGCTCTGGCAAATGCAGTCTGTATTTATATTAATAGAATTATGTTTTCATAACAAAATGGACATGTAGGGATTGTGGCATTCACTTTGGATGCTCTCATATGTGTGCAGATTGGGAGAGGGACGACTCTTACATAAAGTCCCATGGCAAGGGAAGAAGACCCACACATCCCACACTGAATCATCAGGGGACAGTTTGAGAACTTTTTGTGGAATGACCAGAAACTCAAGGATTGGAAAATAGATACTCGACGAAGAGGGAAATAAACTGGATATAAATGGGATTTTTCATGGGTAGTTCGAAGCTATGAGCTCTTTTGTGTTCCATCTCCTGTTTCTGTAATTTGTGTCTTATCTCCCCAGAGTAGAGCTGAGAACTGGTGAGATCATTTTTGGCTCCATTCCTGAAAATTTGTTTTGAGTCACCAGTGTAAATATTGCCCACCCAATCTGTACATTTGCGCAAATTAACTGAAACCAGCTACCCAATTCCTTGTTCATATTTGGATCTGTTGATTAACCCTGACAGCTGTAACCTCATTAGTCCAAGCTCTGGCCATAGCCGAGCAGCTGTCAAATTAGGAGGAAGTGGACTCAATGAGGTTGCCTCTATGGACAAGGCATGTTAAAATCAATAGCCGCTCTAAAAGGTTTCAGTTATGATTCTAATTCTAATTTATGTTGTGCTGTGGGCTTTTCACCTAGATCTATAATATGGGCCTAAAATTGGTTGTTTTCAAAGAAAGCAGGGGCTCTCTCACAAAGCAGGAGCATAGGTTTTACCTGGAAGACATTGGGTCTGCATCAGTTGGAAATGGTTTTTTAGCATGCATTGTAACACAGACATTTTAATATATTTTAAAATATTAGTTCTATGTATTTTTTGGCAAGAGTGATTTTGTTAGTTTTGACAAGGGGCCAACAGTGTCCTGACTAGAGGAATAAGAAAAATCCTGTGGCTGGTACTCACTGGAAAATGGAGATAAGAAGGGAAGAAAGAGTTAGAAAACACTCCTATAGGAATGAGGTTTCCCTAATTAGAACACAAAGTTATCGGGGTGAATTCTGTTCATTTCTATATGAATCTGTAAGGAGGAAGTGGGAAGTGAACGTTCACAATATCTACTAATTAAAACCTGGATGTTCAGGGAAGGAGATCATTTTCCATCTGCCAAAGTGTTGAAAAGGACCGTGGGATAGGGTCAAATGCAATGTGTGAACTTTCTTGGACGCATTTTCATCACGGGGCGATAGCAGGTTGGAGCAGAAGATGGTCTAAGAAAAATCTGGAGACCTCAGTCCTGGTCCCAGTTCTGCCGCAGTCTACTAATACGGGTGTTGGAGGAATCCTCAATCTCTCTGGATCTCAGCAGACTCGTTTATAAAATGAGGACATTTCTGAGATGATTGCAATGGCTCTGTCCATCTGCAGTGATTAGAGGCTCTCAGAACAAATACATTATTATAAGAATATGCTCCATCATGGCCCAAGGTGGATCTACATTCTCATTTTCTAGCTTTAGGGAATTCTCTCCTAGTCTTTCATAGTGCCCTGTAGCCTATTACGCAGGCAGGTACTGTCCTTTGGCACCCCCTGGTGGCATCTGCAGCTGTTACACCTGCCTTAATCGCGGGGGCCTCACAGGTAAGAAGGCTAACTGTGGGGACTGGTAGGAGCCCAGACGCTGTTTACAAGGGAAAAAAGCAATCCAGAATCTCATTGTCCCATTTTAGCTTCTAACTCATCGCATCTTAGAGGCTTAGGTAAGCATGTTGATTTTAAAAAGCAGCTGTATTAATCAGATGCTAATAAAGCATTCAGCTTGCTTTAGGTTGACGGATTTTGCAAATGACCAGGACTTCTGTTTCTATTATTGTGAGAAAAAAGACTAAGAAAAGAGGAAGTATTTAGGTATTTAGTGGAAACTAAATGCTTCCTGTGCACATGACTAATTTAAAACTCCCAGAAAATATTGGATAATGTGTACCCTGACATTTCCTAGGTATAGATTAAAGCAATAAAATGTATTAAAAGGTTACTGAGCTTTTCCTACCCCTTTCTTTCAATTTAAAATCATTTACAAAAGAAGTTCTGAAAGTCAGAAGTTAGATTTTTTTAAAAAAAGGGAGACAGAAAGTAGGCTCTTAATGTTATGGAATGACAAGTAAATATATTTTAACTATTGTGAGTCATTATAATCCAAATTCTATCCTCAAATCACGATCATCTACATGTAACTTATTAATTAGGTTATATTTGCCTTAATTGCATCAGTTCTACTGCTTTTGTTTACAGTTATCCTCTCGCTGCCACTTTGGAAGTGTATTGAAACTTTGTAAAAAAAAAATTGTCTTTGATTTACTGTAAAAGCATCTACAACATTTTAATCAAATGCCAAAAGTTATGACTATGCAAAGAAACTAAGCATAATATCAGTTAAAGAAAAAGGAAAAACCCACAAAACTTTAATTATTCTAAATTACATTAATTTAAGTTTGAGTATGATTATAACAAACGTATAACTTATTTCCAGGTAGGGTTAAAAAAAAAAAAAAAGTCATAGGAAAGAGCATAGGAAAGAGAAAAGTGAATATTCCCTAAAGGAGAAAAACATTTCTTTGCCATGTTTACTTGACTCCTTCTGGCAAAAGGCTGTTAACAGTTGTACCACACGGTTCAACCAGAGCTGCTTGTCTCCAGAAAAAAATATATATAATTGCATCTCAGAGATTTGGTTTGGAAAATCTGCTTTTGTTTCCAATGCCTTGTCTCTTTTCAACCACGTTTATAAGCATTTTCCAAGGTCTTTACGAGCACTTTGCCTGCCTCTCCACGCTCCTAAATATCACCCTCTCCTCCTTATGGCCAGCCACGTTTTCAGCCTTAGCCAAGGAAAAAAAATTGGTTCACCTCAAAGGCTGCCATTAAATTTACCTCATTTATTGACCAGCAGGAGGTGCACCACCCTACTGAGGTCAACCTTAGCTACAATGCTGCAGAGTCCGTTGGCGCCCCAGACTGCTACCCTGTTAAATGACTGGCGGCCCCCTTGGGCCAGGTAAATCCTACTGTTGACATATTGGTGGCAATGCCCTTGGAACACCTTTGATCCATTAGTATACTCTCTCCGTTCAAGGGTGTATTTTACTGTGTGTTGAATAAAAGTAACCAGGTTTAGAGGAGTGAAGGAAACAAAGTGAGCTCCTGCTGGAAGAATAAGCCATTTATACTTCTCTGCAGTAGATATCAGGCCTACTAGGACATCAAGTTTAAGGCAAATAAAGCCTTGAGAATTCCACTCTTTGGATAGAGCCACCATGGGGCCTCTGCTGCCCTTGCGGTGGTCAGTAGTAAACTGCCTAGGAACCTGGAAGCTCACTAAAAGCCATGCTTTCACTTCTGAATGGCCTTTTGGCATGTTTTTCTTTGCTTTTCCTCGTCATGGCTTTGTCATTCTGTAAAAATGTGAGCTCTGTCAGCACAGTGACTGTTTAAAACAACCTTGAGTACTTGAATATACTGTTACATAGTAATAGTGCCTGTAGTATCTGCTTGTATTCTTTAAGAGGCTGATAAAAGATCATATTCAATATAAGGGGGTGGGGGGTTTCCTTTTCTTGATGCAATTAAGTACATAAAAATGTGCCAGATGGGAAACGCTAGATATCTGAATAATCATTTTATTCATAGACCGTCAAATGGCATCAGGCAATAATCCCTTAAATGTTCCCATTTTAAGCCCTGCAAACATGCCACTCTCAGCCCTGACCTGGAGTGACCAGGTTAGATGGTCAGGGCTCTCAAATCCGAATGCTGATTCAGGCCTTCTCTCTCTGCTGCCAATAATAGTTCGTCTAGGTGCCAAATTTAGTGGTGGTTTCTTATGATGTGGATACCTGTCCAACAGGAATTGGACTGTGACCACAAGCCATTTTCCTTAAGCCACAAAATAACTGTCAGATGGCAACCGCTGATAGTCACCGCTCGCCAGGCTCAGCAGTTTCCAAGTAAAAGACTTTTGCGCCCCCTATTAATTCTACAATTAAACAAATTTTGTCATTATGTAGAAATTCCCTGGGGTGGTAATTCAGTGTTTGATCTTCAATTATTTCAAAACAAAACAAAATAAACAGAGCAACAACAGCAAATCCCTTCTTTTCTCCCTTATGGCTTGGTCCTTTTCTTCTTACTCTTGTGTTAATGATTTTCTGTTAAGCCACATCAAATCCTTTTGGGCATCAGTGAGAAGTAAAGCTTTTCAAATTACAAGTTTTATTGATGCATTTCATTCTTCTGAGAGCGATAAGTATTTTTGAAATGTTTCATGTACAGGTTCTATTTTGTGTAGGCAGAGTATAATTATCTTCTCATTTTGTAGAAGAGGGATCCAAGATACCCTCTCTGGGGTAGTACCATGCTAAGCAGAAGGTCATACCAGTAGTAAAGTGCCAAAACAAGAAAATAAATAAAATCAGAAAGATATTGCATTGCTACTAATCATTTTATGGGATGTTGAGGCCTCTACATGTACTTGTATTCTTGAGTTGAGTCCAGCAGACTTGGACAATGTGTTTCAGGTTAAGTGTTAACATGAACAGACAGAAGTTTACTCTGGGTAAGGCTGACTTCCTGAAGTAAATTTCCTAGAAACCCCATATTGTACCAATTTCTGTTTCATTTCCCATAAATGAATAGCAAGCATTGTCATGTATGCTAATACCTTAAAAAAATAGTGTTCCTGAAGCTACAAAGCAGCATAAGTTCTTAGTAGTTAAAATGTTTTAAATAATAAACCAAATCTAAATACATAAATATAATTTGTATATGTATATGTATGCATGTGTATCTGAAGTGTGTATGTGTGTGTGAGTATGAGTGTGAAGGAAAACAGTAAAATATGTTTGTAACTGGAATGATTCATATTTGGACTCTGAAATCTAAAACACACTCAGTGAGGAAAGTAAACAGTATATCAAGCTTCCCCAAAATGCAAAGGAAGACTGTTAACCATTTAGAAGCTATTGTACTTTCCTTTGACTGAAATTGGCAGTCTTTCTTGAAATAAAAAGCATCACTATTTTTTATTACAATAAACTTGAATCTCCATGATATTTTCTCTCAGAAGCAAATGCATAATTGTAAAATTTCTGTATGTAAAGCACCCTCTCTTCCTGAATTTGTAGAATTTCGGAACTAAGGGGCCTTGGGCTTCATACAGGCTGACTCATTCATCTTACAAAAGAAGACTATGAGGCCCAGATGGGTGGAAAGAACTCTCCAAAATTCCATAGCTTGAGTCAAGACCTTGCAGGTGACGGTGGACTTCAGCCTCTCCACTCTTCCCTCACTGGCTCACTATTTCAACAACATCATAAATGCTAAGATGTTGAGTTTTCTCTGTCCCTATATAACACCCACTCGGCCTCTTTTCTTGCATCTTCCCTGCAGAAAACCCCAATTTTAAAAAACTGTGAACAAGCCCTCTGGCTCCATAGATTCCTAGCTTGTTCCCCAAACTGCTGGCTATAATTAATGTCTACTAATACTAAAATTGTCTTAAGCATAGACACCCACAAAAAGTTATTCAAAGTTCTAAACCATATAATGTACATTTTACCTGCAAACACTGGAGTAATGAAACAGGGAAACAGACCGAGTTACCATAGACCAAACTAGAGAATACATTTCAAGTGTCCTGAAAGTTTGAAGACTAAGAATGGGCTCCAAATGCCCACTTTTTATCCTCCTCTAGCACACCAAGAGTGTCTTGGAAATCAGTCTGATTTAGAACAAAAAATGCAACCAGTTTCTGATAATCATTTCAATTGCTACGTTTCCTTGGACACATTTTCAAAGTACTTGAATGGAGCCCCACATGCAAATTATCTTCCCTGAAAAGAAAGCCATTGCCGGCAAGTAAGCTGGCTGTTGAGTTTTTGTGGCAATGGCATAGAGACACAAGGTATTTTTAACATTCTTGTTTTGTTCTTGTCTCAACTGACACTAGTAATTTGAGAGATGTTGAGGGCGTTACTGAATATAAATTTGAAGAAAAATAACTCTTCCATCTATATTATTAGAAGTAGAATGAATATTCAATCAAAGATGAATCAAAAAGCTTAGATTCTGTATATGGGCATTTACCTTCCTGAACACAGACTCTTCCCATGATCTTTTCCTCACATGGAGCATCCACAAGAATCACACTGCAATTTGCAACCGATTGTGCTCTGGATAATAGAAATCTGTCCCCACATTCATTTGAAAGCTCCTTTTATAAAATTATTGAGTTCAGAGCTAGAGATGACAGCTCTTTTGCAGAGGAGAAAACTGAGGTCCTGAGAGCAAAGCTATTTGCCTGAGGGTAAAGAATAAGTTAAGGCTCCATTTAAAGACCCAGATTCTAAACTCTTAGCTAAGAAAACACCTCTCCACCCTTCTAAATGTTTAATACTACCCACCTCTCATACTCAAAAAAGTTTTCTTCTGTGTTTGTATTGAGTCATTCATTCTTAAATTCATTCCTCTTCCTTCCTTCTTCTTTTCCACCTTTTTCTCTCCTCTCCTTCCTTCCTTTCCTTCTAGCTTCCATCCTTCCCCGCCTTGGATTAATATTCATTTACCATATGCCAGTCATTGTGATGAGCTCTGGAAACTAAGAAAAGGATATAATCCATGACTCAAAGACCTGTTCATTTTTAGAGAAGACTGACCTGGTTACCAACAGGTCCAAACTCTTTAATGTGGCTTACATGGTCCTCCACTCTCTGATCCCTAACCCATCGTCTCTAGCTACTCTCCCTCTTCTCTATACTCCAACCTTACAGGATCCTTTGGGATCACTGAATAAATTCTTCCCAGCTGTACCATCCCATATGTTCACTTCCTGGACATATGTGATATCTCTCCCCTACCCTCCTCATTCAGCTAGTGCCACACCATCCTTCAAGTCTTAGTCTAGACGCTTATTCTCAGGGAGTTCCCTGAACCAAAAGACCACATTAAATCTCCCTGCTAATTTGTGAGCATTTGCATTATGCCTTTCTATTTCTCTTCACTGGTGAGTTCAATAAGGGCAATGATCAGTAACTGACTTCTTCACTCTTATATGCCCATTTTCCTAGTTCAGGGCTTGGTACATAGTAGAGACTCAATAAATGCCTATTGAATGAAAGAATCTGTTTAGCATACAGTGGAAACACAAATGAGAAAGTACTTAATTCTTTGTAGGGGGACAGTCAGCCGGTGTCATCATGTTTAATTCATTTGAAGGTTTAGGATGAATTTTATAAAATCAAATGGATACATATCATGCCCAATTGCCCATCTTTCTGTTTTGGTAAAAATACAAACCAATAAATAAGATAAACTTTTGTTTCCACTATGTGTCAATGATTTTACTAACATAGGTACGTAATCCCTTCTCTACAATTCTAAAATCCAAAAGAAAATCTGAAACTAGAAAATTTTTCGTAAGTATGGATAGAAAACTTGCCGTTAACTGACATGCTGTTAGTCTTTATTCTACTTTCTATGAATATTCATGCTTTGATGCAGAAATGTCAATGTTATTAGCCTGTATTTATTCCATTTTGTATGAATGTTTGCTCTGAGCAGAAATGTTTTATTTTGTAGCTCCCTCAGGATGTCATATAAATCCAAATTTGAGACATGCCTGGCCCCCAACATTTCTGAGATGGGAATGTGAACGTGAATTGCTATTACCACCTTGTGTTGCATTCAAATTTAGCCCATTGAAATTATCTCTTTTTCCAATTTTCTCCCTGATTAAAATGTTTTCTTATTGAGTATTACAGAATTTTAGAAACTGAAAGCTCCAGTTATAAGGTCACACATATGGACCGTTGCTGGAACTGAGGTGGCCCAGGGTCCTAAATGAAGGTCTGGAACCAAAAGATTTTCTTCAGGCTTCATTTTTAAAGTTTATAGGAATAGTGAGGTGGAATGTTCTTGCCCAACTGCCTCATTTTATGGGGAAAGAAAATAGAGTTCCATGCAGGAATAGTGACTTAAAAATCAGCGTGCTTACTGGAAACAAATCATACCTGCTAGGTTCATTTCTTACTTAGGGAGGTAACTCATAAACACTAGAAATTATCCTATGAACAAAATGGATAAAACTTGCCTGGATGCTTTACAATGAAGTGGACTATCAATCAAGTGAAATATCAGCGCTTAGAAATAGCACCATGGAGGGAAGCCAGGGCTCTATTCTTAAGTCTGTCATTTTCCACATTTTTATCAGAGGATGAAGTGATGAGGGTAGCAAATTTCCATTTGCTACAAAGCAAGTCAAGTGATACAGAATAAAATATTTTTGGGAAAGGAAAAATATGGCTTAGAAAAAAATGCAAAACTGTCTAGTGGTTTAATTAAGTGGTTGGCAAGTTCAGCATTCCCCAAAAGGAATTCATGCACCTTCACACGATTAGCGCTCCTGAAAGAGGGAGATAAAATCCTTCACTGCCTTATTCTGACTACACATTCCTGGGTCCTCTGCTCATTTCTGGGAGCCATGCTGTAAGAGAGCCTGAATTCAGAGGACCATAATTAGGAATAGAGACAGCAGTCAAAATTATATTTACAGGATAGCTGAGCATGGTGGCTCACAGCTATGTAATCCCAGCACTTTGGGAAGCTAAGGAGGAAGGACGGCTTGAGCCCAGGAATTCCAGATCAGCCTGTGCAACATAGGGAGACCCCCATCTCCAAAAGAGTAAAATCAGCTGGCTGTGGTGGTGCACACCTGCAATCCCAGCTACATAGGAGGCTGAGGTAAAAGGATTGCTTGAGCCCAGAAGGTCAAGGCTGCAGTGAACTGAGATCATGCCACTGCACTCTAGCCTGGGTGACAGACCTTGTCGAAAGGAAGGAAGGAAGGAAGGAAGGAAGGAAGGAAGGAAGGAAGGAAGGAAGGAAGGAGACAAAAAATATTGGAAATGTTTAACCTCAAGGGAGGATTTCAGGAGGCTGTAATCACTGCCTTCACATAATGGCTTGTCATGTGAGAAAGGGATTAGATTTGTTCCATGGTGTTCCAATTATCAAAACCTCAAAGAGACAGATTTTGGTTCAATACAAACAAGTTCTCCAAGGAACAGAGCCTTATTGCCTATTTTCATCTCAGAGCTGCTAGCTGAACAGATCACTGGCTAAATGTACAGGAGTCTCAAACTGCAATAAGTTATGCTTTGAGCAAAGATTTTTAAAGGATGACAGAGAATTGTATCTCAATAAAGCTATTATCAAAAAGAATATGATAGAAGAGAAGATTTTGTCTCTTTATCTTCCTTCTCTTCAAAACGTCAAGACTTAGTATAAAGAAATGAAGCAAAATGATTACTGAAAAGCAAACGAAGTAAAAACAAAGTAGTCTAAAAATGGAGTGTTAATGTTAGGCTCTCAACTCCCTACCCTCAACATGGAAACTGAAAGCATGAACTATTGCTTATATTACTCCACCAGAGAAGCACAGAATGATTACTTGTCCCGTTGTTTGCCAACCCGTTTCCACAACACACAAAACCAAAGGCTACAAGAGTGTGAGTCTGATAAACCATTCATCCAAACTCCCTCTACACATAACTCTGAATTACCTACACTAAATTATATTCAGATTTTGGCAGGCAAACATCTCGGAAATAAAATCGTTTTAAAAGCCCTGATTTTCCATTAATCTCCAAGCATAAATGGAATTTTAAAATGTCAATCGAATGTCCACAGTGGGAACTTAAGAGTAACCCACACGTTTCCTTTAAATATATATGTAAAAAGGGCTCCATGAATAAATGCATAACTCAAGAAATTCAGAGACGGTGAATTTTAAAAATTTTTTAAAATACCGTAGAGAAATAAAGAGACAAATAATCTGCTCTGCTTTTTACAGTTTCTAAATGAGACTGAATACAAAATGTCACTTATTTAACATGCAACAACTACCAAATCAGTTCCAATACTAAGAATGTTAGCCAAGATCATTTCTGCATCTCAGTCCATTTCTAAAACAAAAACAGAAACTCTACAAAGTTCATTCTATCCTGACATATTTTTAGATTATGAAAGATGGCTGAGGGAAAAGAGGGTAGTCTTATTGTTATTTGATGAACCTCATGAGTAGTTAGCAATTCTTTGTGGGAAATGTTATGGAAGATTCATTAGTAAAATAGCAGATTACCATGTTCCTGTCACCTCAAGATAGGTCAGCAATAATCTGGCCATATTTCCCAGGAAGAGAAGAAAACAGCCAGGCAGAGCCTTCTCTAATGGCAATGTTTTCAGATGGCCAGAGAAGTCTCTGGGGCTTTCTGGTTGGCTGATGGCGGGGGTATTACAGAGCAGGGTATGCAGCCATGGATCATTACCGATTGGCACACCTATAGAGCGGAACTACTGCGGTCCCAGGTACGCAATGTTTGCTCAAAGATGTGTTCTGCAATATTCAGAACTGAGGGAGAGGTAATTTATGGCATGAATACACGTTTTTTGGAATCACTAAATTTAAAATTCTCCAAATACATTATGAAAGTTCTGTAATATGTACTAGTTTCCCAAATAAGACTATGTAGGTTTTTGTGTTTCTTTGTCTGAATGGTATTTTTTCCCTTTTTTCTTTTTTTTAGTACACTGGGCCAATAATGATAAAAATATGCTGATAATTTCTCTCCATATTATCGTATTGATTATAGAAACAATGATACTCCACAAATACATTAGGGAGATGGTCATTCCCAAATACCAGGCCAGACTGGTGCAAGACTATGATAATATTTTGACTAATACGTTACAAAATAAGAGAAGTTTGGAGAATGTAGTGTTTTGTTTTAAAAGCTACATATATTCTACGAGTTTGTTATGTATTTTGATCATATGTCAGTCCTATGTTGTTGTATTTTAAAACAAAATCCCTCGAAGAATAGAATGATGGGAGTAGGATGGGTATGATCTGTTGTTTTGTGGCCTGAGGTTAGGCACAGTCAGGAAGTGGCAAATCTAGAATTCAAACTCAGGTAACAACATTACAGAGCCCACATTCTTAGTTAATATGCCCTTCTATCTTTTGTACCTCAGTCTCCTCATCTAAAAAATAGAGAGTGATCAAAGGTCTCTCTCCGGGGTGTGAACATGACATGAGTTACTATCTATAAGGTCCTTAGAGAGTGCATGATATAATAGCGCAAGCTCTGTATCACTGACTGTATTAAAACAACAAACAAATTCACATTTTATCCAAAGTCACACAACTCACAAGAGTCAGACTTGAGACCCAAGCCCACGCAGTTTAGCTACAGCCTACTTCCTTAATGTACATGCACTACTGCCTTGAAATCACACTGATTCACACCGTTAAACACAAACTGAGTGTGAGAGGCCACCACTGAATTAACTTAGTAGCATACCCAGTTTCAAAAGTATCTGGGATAGAGATAGTCAACCATGGAAATGGGTAGTCATCTTGTTAGCAACTAAGAGACTAAAATTTTCATCTGGGTGAGGAGAAAAGTACGGAACCAGGTGGGCTGTATTCCCGATGGGTCCCAGCACTTGTGCAGCTGTTCTGTGAGGCTAAGAGGCTGAAAATAGAAATGAGCACAATTGCCAACATGGCCCAACCCTGCTTCAGCCCCTGTAGAAAAGAAATGTTTATAGAAGGAATATTTATTGATTGTTTTTTAAAAACGCTAGATTTAGCATTGCTCATTGATTTGCTTCTAAATATTCAGAGTCTTAAGAGGGAAAATGTTGTGTTTCTCAGAAGCAGGTACATACACACAAAAAGCCTTTCAATCATCACTGAGGAGGCTCTATTCATAATAAAAGAGTAGAAAGCCTGTTCCTGTAGACGTGAAAGGAAGAAAAGAGGTTTTGAGTTTTTTCCCATTATCTCTTAACTTAGGAGGCAAACTGAAGGAAAAAAAAGATGGAGTTTTACAGGTTCCTAGTCCCACATCTCTCTATGTTTTGTCTATTACTTGTGTTTCATCAGTTCAATGTAAACACCACTGCCCTTGCCCCTGCCAGGTTAGGAAAAACAATTTAGCCTTCCAGGAAATCACCAGGACTTTGAACTCATATCTTGATGAGTGAACATTTGATGGAAGAATGAATCAGAAGGGCTGAGTGAATGTTTTGGAACCCATTATATTTTGTTATTCATACAGTTGATCATACCACAGAATGATCTTGCCAATTAGCACAGCCCTTGCAAAGCATCCCACATCAGGGAAGCTGACTAGTTAGCATCCTCTCCTGCAGCCTCAAACTCAAAATATGGCTCAAGTCTTTCATCGCTTGTCGTACTTTTGTAAATAACTCCAACCATATGAAAGAGTTTTCTTCCTTTCGCTGGTAACCATGTTTACTGTATATATACTGTACAACATAAGTTATGACTTTTTGTTTTGGGTTCCTTTTTTAATTAGTTTTTCTGACCAGGGACCCTCTGTTGTTGAAACAGATGTTGTGGGGCCCAATAATAGCTCTCAGCTGCCAAAAGCAAAATATGAAACTGTGCCCAGACCATACAGAACAAATGACTGTAACGAGGGGATGGTCGAGTCCAAACAATAGAGCAAGTTGACTTTTCGTATATATAGCAACTTATGTGTGAGCATACGCAGGCTGTACTCTCTTCTCTCTTTTGAGTAACTAGCCTGAAAGACATGTACAAATGAGATCCAAGGGTATTCCTTCCCAAAACAAGAGCACTAATATGTACGCCCAGGAACTACAGCTCAGCTAACTCACAAACTGAAACTGGAAGACCTTCCCTCACACTCTCACCCAGTCTATAAAATTAGACAAAGATAGCTCCATGAAACTAGTTCTGTGTTTTGGAATAACAACCAGCTTAAAAAAAAAAAAAATCAGTAAACCTAGGTATAAATGCAACATAGGTTCACCAGACGAGTGTGATAGTAAATGTTTTAACACAGGCTCTCTATGAGGGCAGGGGGGGTGGGGGGGGGGAATTTGTGATGTGTAGTATTTTCCCATTTTCATGGTGTAAATATTCCTACCGTGATCAATTTCAAGCTTTCAATATGCCATCAGTTAATGCAGAGCTGGGAAGAACCGTGCAGTAGGACACTATGTAATGGCATCAGAGTGTCAGTAATTGAGAAATGTAGTGAAGTAATTAGTAAGTAATGAAGTTGAGCATTTATTGCCTTTGTTTTTAATATCGTTTGCTTCATTGTCAGGTTATATAAATTAATTGTTAATTGACTGTGCTAAACAACAAACTCCCAAGACACCTGAAAATTAGGCAACTGGCTCTCGCAATCCAGTAGAAGCTGACTCTAGCACATAGCAAGATCACCACCACCACCATATAAAAGGTCGTTTAATACTCTTCTATTCTGACTGTAGTTCTCAGACCAGCAGCATGGGCATCACCACGGAGCTTGTTAGCTCCCTCCTCACACCTCCTTAATCAGAATCTGCATTTGACAGAATCCCCAGATATTGTTGGGCACATTAACGTTTGAGAAACACTGAACTAAAGAACAACATGAGTGGATACTGAATTAGGGAATTTTGAAAATATATATACAGTTGACCCTTGAACAACACAAGTTTGGACTGTATGGGTCTAGCTATAGGTTAATTTTTTTCAACTAAACACGGAGGGAAAAATATAGTTTCAGGGGGTGCAAAACCTGTGTATGCCAAAAGCTGACAATTCCTATATATATTATATTTTGGCAGGGCCGACTGCAGATTTTGAGTATTCGAGGATTTAGGTATACACAGAGAATCCTGGAACCAATCTCCTAAGTATACTAAGGGATGGCTGTGCTCACTTTTGTACATGCTAGAAGCAGATGGATTTTTGAATAAATCCCCTAATAATCATGATGTTTCAAAGCAGCTGCAAAGAACTACTGCAAAATCCATAATATCCTGAGAGTTTTGTTTGGGTGAATTCTGGACAAAACGTGTATTGGTCTGCCTGTGGCTTTGGAGGCAAGGATTCTGTTGTTAAATCCCTTGAGTTAAAAATCCTTGCTTGCTGCGAAATTTAACAACTGAGGGATAGCAGCAAAATTATTTAACCTCCCAGTACCTCAAATTTCTCATCTTCACAATGGGATGATATTAACAGTACCCATCTCATTAAGTGGTTGTAAGGAACAATTAAAGTGCTTGCCCCAGTGCCTGGCATATAGTAAGTGCTCATTAAACTTTAGTAATTATTTATATTTCCCACAGGGGAAAAAATTCCAAACCATTCTGTATGTATGAACCCATGTTTAAAAATAGAAAGGTGTGTTTTCCTTGGTATGATTTCTGAGAATTCTGATTTTGATCGGAAACGTTTATACCATTTTATTCTCTATGATTGATCACCAAAAATAACAATTAAAATTACTTCTAAAATATGTCCAAATTTCAGAGTGATTCATTCCAACTTCAAAGTAGTCCTAGGAAAAGGTCTTGCATTCATAAAAAAGAGACTCAAAGAAAGTATGGCCTCATCTGCTCAATTTTGTCTCAGCTGCATGTTTTGCCTTGAATTCTGTAACTGCAGGAGAGTTCAGGAAGGCAAAGAATAAACTGTCAGAACCTGGACTTTAGTGATGCCACTGAGCTCTGCATTACCAAACCTGGACAACTTGGAGCAGCTCCACGTGGGACGTTTTGTTATTTGAGATAATAAATAGTCCTTAGTGTTTAAACTGAATTTTGAGTTATCTGAACTCATGCAAATTCCATCGTGTTAAGGTGAGTTTCAAAGTGTAGAATGACTTGCCTAAATTAGAAGCTCCTAACAGAGCCAGGCTTCACAATACCCATGTGTTTCAAGGTGGGTTTTTTTCTTTTCTCTTTCTTTCTTCTCCTCCTCTCTCATATCCTCTCCTCTCCCTCCTTTTCTTAATAAACTCACAGTAAATATCACCCTTTCAAATTTTTTGAACAGCCAACATGATCCATTTCTATATGCAATATGTCCAGTGGTATGATCGAGGCCAAAAAGTCCCCAGGAAGCTATAGACAGCTAAGCAGGCATTCATTCCAAATTTTGTGATCTGAGTAGACTCGCCCTTGGTAACTATGGGGGAGACAGCAACTGTGGTATAAAATTACACCAACACAAATCAAAAAATTACTCAGTTATTCAAGAAAAGAAATCTATTAAACTGTTTGGTATTAGGAAGGAAAAAAACTTTGATTGACTTTTGAATTGATTTGAGTATTTGCAATATTCGGCCAATATTGTTGGTATAACCCAGCTTTTTTCCCCTGAAATATGCAACTCTGGGATATTTGTTCAACAAGGACTTACAAACAAAAGCTACATCAATGAAGTTCTAACCAGGAAAAGAGAAATTAATTCAAGTGATTTTTAATGCAGGGAACTGATTACACAGATGATAAAGAACCTGAGAAACAATGCTGAGGACAGTGAGGAAATCCAGAGATTAGTGGCAAAAAGGATGTCATTGATTTGATAGACGAAGAAGATGCTATTGTAGAAGCCAGGCCAAAGACTATTGAGGAGAAGCTGGAATAATAGCAGGCAAGTCCGATGGGAGCTAGAGCCATGGAGTATATGCAGTCGTTGTTGAAGATGCCACCAGAGGGAGAGAGCTGTCCTGAGAAACACCCTGGCTTTTCTCTTCTGCCCTCAACGATCTCATCATAGTTATCCATTGGTCGAGCCCAGCTGGAAGTCAGCTGATACCTGCACCTGGGAAATGTAGCTTGCAAAAAGTATCAGGAACAAGATCAGGAGCAGAGCAGAGCACAGCAAGAGTGAGCAATGGACCACGGACCCAGAACCCTCCCCTCCCAAGGGCTTTGGGCAACACTTTTTTTTTTTTTTTTTTTTCAGACAGTCTTTCTCTGTCACCCAGACTGGAGTGCAGTGCCGCGATCTCAACTCACTGCAACTTCTGCCTCCTCGGTTCAAGTGATTCTCCTGCCTCAGCCTCCTGAGTAGCTGGGATTACAGGTGCACACTGCCATGCCCGGCTAATTTTTGTATTTTTTTAGTAGAAACGGGGTTTCATCATGTTGTCCAGGCTCATCTCAAGCTCCTGGCCTCTAGCGATCCACCCACTTTGACCTCCCAAAGTGCTGGGATTACAGGAGACAGCCACCGTGCTGAGCCTTAGTAAACATTTTTAAACTCCCTGTAAGAAAACTTTACTGGTTCAATTTGCTATTACACTTCCTGTCAATGTAGTTGAAAATGTTTCAGAGGAACATATAGGTCAAAGATATTTTTATTCTACCTTATTAGGTTTCCAGTCAGAATACTTAAGAATTCATTCAGTCTGAAGATGATGGTGGCTAACTCGAGTCAGTAAATAACAATTGCATTTAAAAAGAAGATTTAGTAATGAGACTATTTTAATCAGACACCAACCTTCCTTCTGGTGGGTGAATATTGTCCCAGGCTTAAAAACAAAATAAGGGCAGACATAGAGCACAGTTGAAATCATGAACTCATTCCTCACATTCTCTCATCAAACCAAAAGGAGTTTTAAGAGAGGAGGAGAAGGAGAAGAAAGAAAGAAAGTCTGCATTCACATCAGGAGCATGTTATCTACTACACAAGTTACAACATGGAATTTAATAATGAGCCTTGAATTCTCTCATAATTCCCATTCTTTCAGCATTTTGCTCTCTCAGAGAAACCTATTATTTTCCATAATAGATTTCTATTATCTGGGTTGAAACAAATGGCTATAAACTGTGTTTTCATATATTTGAAGACATCATGTACCTCTCCTATATATTTGTCTGAAAGCACATTTTCTGAAAATTGAGAATTTTCATTCCTGCCATTTTTCTCTTGCAGGGTGAGTTTGCTGGCTTATAGTCCCACCTTAAAAAGACAGATTCCAGACTATTCGCGGTTGCAGACTGTGTGGAGAAAAGTCCAATTTTAATTGAAATTTAAATCCCACAATTAGGCTAGAAGAGCACTTTCTCAATGGATTCTTTGGAAGGTTATCTTATTCTAAGTTGTATAACTAGGAAATGAAACGGATCATCAAGCAAATTCCTTAGTTTTTTTCATTGCCCATCAAGGAAATGTTTAGCTCATATATCAATTCACTTTTTTTTTCCTTTTTTTCTTTTGGTATTAAGTGATTTTTATCTACAAAACAAGACGACCCAAGGCACTACAAAATGGCTTGTAAGTTGATATTAGAAAGTAGGGAAAAGAAGGAATTTTAAACAAGATGAGTGGAGGAGATTGAATACCAATTACTTGAATAAGGCACATACTTTTTACCCTATACAGAAAATCAACAATGTGTATGTTAAAAAAAAAAAAATCCCATGTATTTAGTGAGTGTTTGGAAATGAAATGAGAATATTAAACTTTATAAAGTGTTTGGTTGGTTGCATTAGATGAGTACCACTATTTCATGAGATGGATTGATGAAACACCTTTATTGCTGTCAGAACTCAGTACAACAGTTCTCATCGAGCAAGAAACACTACAGAAGTATTGTTTGGCAAGAATTTAAAGTCATGTTTCATATCAATAGAAATTATGCCTAAGGGCTTGTGTGTAGATTATGTATTAATTCCAAAAAAAGTGTTACAGCTCTACTTGGAGAAGATACTCAAAACCAGGATATTGAAACACTTGAATGTTCACAAGAATATTAGTGTACAGATGACTCCCAAGTAGATTGAGAAAAGAAGTAAGGAACAGACCTCCTGTAACATTCTGAGCTCTTTTCTAGAACAGCACATAATGCAATGATCTATTTGTTTGTCTGTCTCCGCTACTAAACCTTCAATCCCTTCAAATTAGGAGTTATATCTTTTAATCGCTATCCCTAGTGCTGGCATACTCCAAGACACATTGGGAATTTTAATCATGGTTTTGAAATAATAGAATGACAAAGTAGTATAATGTTCACTTGCATTAAAACCTTTTATAAATGTAATTGAAAAGGAGTAATGTCATGGAATCTAATTCTCAGATTTGATCTGAAAACATTGGCCTTATAAGGGAGTGTCTACATTTGTTCTATTTGCCAAGGGAGTTTTCACAGCATTATTGACACTGGCCATGCAAATTAGCCCCCTAGATAATTATACAAGATTTGATTTTGCTTTGTTCAAGGAAATAATCAAATTTATAAATTGGGGCAAAATCTTTACTTAAATTTCTTATCTTGGTTTATGAATCAGTAAGATCCATGACTTGTAATAAAATATTTGGAGCCACATTGTAAGTCATAATAATTGGACAATGCAAATCGTTGTCATTTAGAATGTATAAGTAATTCGAACTTTTAAATTGGTACAACATGGAAAAATTAATATTACTATACATTTTTATTCAAAAGATTTAGACTACATTATTCAAATTATAATTCTAAATGCTATTTTCCTATCTTCTTTCATGTTTATTTTCATAAAGATTTACATATTACGTTTCTTGAAGCCAAAATGTATCATATTGCCTATGCTGTGAAGAGTTTCTGAATGGCTTTTAAAAGTGCACAGCAGAGTGCTCAGTGGTGTGGGTATTTATTATGCACCTGAAGGTCAAATTTACTGTTGTTATTTGGTTATTTCCATGCCTAACTTTTCCTAAGCTGAGAAAAATAAGCTTCCCTATTTAATGGTTTTATTTCCACTGCTTTCCAGATTTCTGATGTTACAGTTACAGAGTAGAAATTCTGTTGTTTTTCCATGTTTTTTCCCCACTAGCTATTTTTCTTTTTTATTGAGGTAAAATATACACATATAATTTACAACTTTACCTTTTTTTTTTTTTTTTTTTTTTTGAGGCAGTCTCACACTGTCACCCAGGCTGGAGTGCAGTGGTGCGATCTCGGTTCACAGCAACCTCTGCCTCCAGGGTTCAAGTGATTCTTCTGGCTCAGTCTCCCAAGTAGCTGGAATTACAGGAGCACGCCACCACGCCCAGCATTTTTTTTTTTTTTTTTTTGTATTTTTAGTAGAGACGAGGTTTCACTATGTTGGCCAGGCTAGTTTCAAACTCCTGACCTTGAGTGATCTGCCCGCCTCAGTCTCCCAAAGTGCTGGGATTACAGGCGTTAGCCACCGTGCCTGGCCCAACTTTACCATTTTTAAGTGTACAGTTCAGTGGTAATAAAATCATTTATATTCTTTTTGCTCCCTGCATGCCCTGCTGTCTCCTACCCTTCCCGGCCTCTGGTAACCACCATTCCACTCTCTATCCTCATAAGTTTTACTTTTTTAGCTCCCACATGTGAGTGAGAACATGTGATATTTGTCTTTCTGTGCCTGGCTTATTTTAACATAATGCCTCCAGTTCCATCCGTGTCGCTGCAAATGACAAGATTCTATTCTTTTTCTTTACGGCTGGATAATTTCTCATTGTGTATGTGTACCATATTTTCTGAATCCATTCTTTTTTTGATGGGCACTTAAGTTGATTCCATATTTTGGCAATTATGAATAGTGTTGCAATACACATGTGAGTGCAGAGATCTTTTTGATATATTGATTTCCTTCCTTTTGGATATATACTCAGTAGTGGAATTGCTGGATTATACAGTGCTTCTATTTTTAGTTTTCTGAGGAACCTCCATACTGTTCTCCATAGTGGCTGTATTAATTTACATTCTCACCAAGAGTCTACAAGGGTTCCTCTTTCTCCACATCCTTGTCAACATCTGTTATTGCCTGTCATTTTGATGCAAGCCATTTTGACTAAGGTAAGATGATATTCCATTGTGGTTTTGATTTGCATTTCTCTGATGATTAACGATGTTGAGCATTTTTTTCATATACCTGTTGGCCTTTTGTATGTCTTCTTAGGAGAAAGGTCTGTTCAGCTCTTTTGCCCGTTTTCTAATCAGATTATGTGTGTGTGGGGGGGTTTGTTTTGTTTTGTTGAGACAGAGTCTTGTTCTATTGCCCAGGCTGGAGTGCAGTGATGCAATCTTGGCTCACTGCAACCTCCGCTTTCTGGGTTCAAGCGATTATCCTGTCTCAGCCTCCTGAGTAGCTGGGATTATAGGTGCCTGCCACCATGCCTGACTAATTTTTGTATTTTTAGTAGAGAAGGGGTTTCACCATGTTGGCCAGGCTGGTCTTGAATTCCTGACCTCAAGTGATCCATCAGCCTCCAAAAGTGCTGGGATTACAGGTGTGAGCCATTGCGCCCAGCCTATTTGTGGGTTTTTTTTTTTTTTACTATTGAGTTATTTGGGCTCCTTATGTAGTCTGGTTATTAATCCCTTGTCAGATGGGTACTTTGCAAATATTTTCTCCTATTCAGGTGGATTGTCTCTTCATTTAGTTGATTATTTCCTTTGCTGTGCAAGCCCACCAGCTTTTAAAATTATTAAATCAATAGTCATAGGAAGTAAATACAATAGTCACTATATGATAGTTTAATTGCCAAGTATATGGAGAGTCGATCATTTCTTCCTGCCTGCCTTCCAGGAAGCCCTTGTAAGGGCCTTGGCATTGCTCCTAGACCCTGGTTGAGAGCTGGCCTGGGTGACTTGGGCATCATGATACTCTACTCTGTCTCAGGTAATTGTATGAAGTGAGCACCTGAGTCAAAGATAATTAAGTCATATGCCTTCCAGTGACATTTGACATGGCCTAGATTGAAGGGAAAAAATGATGGCTATGATCATTCAGATTTCTTTTATCAGTGATTTTAAGTAAGAAGAAATTCCCAGAGAGCAGTAAGTCCATGAGCCAATTAACGTAAATTCTGAAATGGCACAAGGATGCTGTGGATCATGACCAGCCGCAGCCATGTGTAAGCCAAAGGAACGTTAGGGCAAAATATGTGAGCCATAAAAAAGAGGACAGAGCGGTTGCCCAGCAGGAGCAGAGATGGCCTGAGACTGCACAGCCTGGAAGAAACCTGGGCAGTACTGCTCTCAGTATTGCCTCCTTTCCGTTTCCAGTTCATTAGTTCCAGCCCATGCATGTATGTCTTTCCAGCAGTTTCCCACAAGGAAAATAGCATTCTTACTTTTCTGATGGTAAACATAAGACATCATAAAATAAACAAACAAAAAATTTAAATACGATAAATAATTTTAAAAAATAAAAACCACTGTAATGCTGTGATTATTTTATTGACTAGACATCTGGGCTTTTCTTTAGATGTGTTTTGGTATTCACGTCTGATTTTTCACAGCTGGTTTGTAGCTTGCATTTTTGACTCAAATGTCATGAACATATTTCCATGCTCATAAATGTAGCTTTGCAGCATTATTTCTAATAGTTCATAGTATTCCTCTGTATCCATATACTATAATACCTAACAGAAATGTCTTCATGATAGACATTTATATTTTTCCAATTTTCTCTACAATAAATAATGCTGAAATAAATCTATTTGAGTATTATATATATATATCTTACAGATTTATTTTGTCTATTTTGTAATTTAAAATTTTCAAAGTGGAATTATTAAGATGCCCATTCTTTTTTATTGTTGATTCAATGATACAATTAGCAATTTACATTATGAGCTATTCACTTTCCCAAACCATTGTTAACACAAAGCATTAATCTTTTCCAATCAGAGAGATGAAAATGCTACCTCCCTTTTTAAATTTGCCTTCCTTGAATCATTACGATGTTTTTGACTATTTGTGCTTCTCCTCTTGGAAGGTTATTGTTCATAAACTTTAGTCACTTTGCTACTAGAGTGTTGTTCTTATTGATTTAAAGGGTTCTGTATATATTAAGATCATTAATACTTTGTTTAGCATATGTGTTGTGAATATTTTCTTAGTGTGCTATTTGGCTTTTAAATGGTTTAAAATATATTTTGCATTCAAAAGTTTAAGACATTTCATAGTCGAATTTATCAACCTTTTATGATTCCTGTTCTTCTTGTCATACTGAGAGCAACCTTTCCAAGAACATAAAAATATCCTTGTTAATTTTCTTTGAGGATATTTATGGATTCATTTTTTATATTTATATATTTGATCCCATCTGGAATTTATCTTGGTGTGATTGAACTAAATATTCAGTTGAATTTCCCCACAATTTTATAGATATAGTCCAGCACCACTTCTTGAATTACGTATTGTTTTTCAACTGGCTGATTTAAAATGCTACTTTTTTCACGTACTAAATTCCGTGATATATTGGAGAGACTGTGTAGCATAGTAGTAAAGCAGTTTGACACTAGAATTAGTAAGGTTTATGTTCACACTAACTGTAGGTTTGGGTGAGATACTAAATTTGTCTAAGCCTCAGTTTCTTTGTCTAAAATGTGGGGATAATAATGCCTCATAGGACTGTGTGAGGAAGAAGTGATAAAAGGTATGCAGAACACTCAGCCCAGAATTGAGCATTATGAAAATTTCAGTAAAATTAGTTACTAGCTGTACCTGAGCTTCTCTCTCTCTGTAGCCTAGGCTGGAATGCAGTGGTGTGATCAGAGCTCACTACAGCCTCCAACTGCTGACCTCAAGCGATCCTACTTCCTCAGCTTCCCAAAGTGCTGGGATTACAGGTGTGAGTCATCACACCCAGCTTGATTATTCTTTAGAAAATTCTCCCCTTGAAGTAACTTGAGTGGCCTAGTTAAAATAATAACAATTACCTAATCTCCCTGAGTTTCACTTTAAGCATGTATAAATTTGGTATAATATCTACTTAGAGTTATGATGAGAGTTGGATTCTAATATAAATAAATTGCCTAATAGAATATCTGAAATATAGAAGATATTCAATAATTGGCAATATTTTGATTACTATGATCTCTATTATCTATCATGGTATTCAAGTAAATTATTACCATAATAACTTCATGTTCTAAAACATGGCAAGCAAAATTCTGCATTGTTACTAATTACTGTACAAAGATGAATTCCAATAGTAAACTTATACTTAACTACACACAAAAAATTTTGAAGATCATTGTGTTAGTCTATTCTGCCTTCCTATAAAGGAACACCTGAGACTGCATAATTTATAAAGAAAAGAGGTTTATTTTGGTTCACAGTTCTGCAGGCTGTACAGGAAGTATGGTGGTAGCATCTGCTTCTGGTAAGGGCCGAAGGAAGCTTCCAATCATGGCAGAAGGCGAAGGGATGCAGACCTATCACATGACGAGAAAGGGAACAAGAGAAAGAAAGGAGAGGTCCCACACTCTTTTTAAACAACCAGACCTCATGTAAACTCATTGCCACTCATTACTGTGGGGAAGGCACTAAGCCATTCATGAGAGGTCTGCCCCCACGACCCTAACACCTCCCACCAGGCCTCACTTCCAATATTGAGGATCACATTTCAACATGAGATTTGGAGAAGACAAACATCCAAAGTATACCATTCTGCCCCTGGTCCCCCAAATCTCATGTCCTTCTCACAATGCAAAATACATTCATCCCTTACTAATAGCTTTCCTCAAAGTCTTAATTCGTTCCAGTGTGAACTCAAAGTCCAAAGCCACAAGTCTCATCTGAGACTCAAGACATGTTTCTTCCACCTACGAGTCTGTAAAATAAAAAATAAATTATTTACTTCCAAGATACAAAGATGGTACAGGCATTGCATAAACATTCTTGTTGCAAAAGGGAGAAACAGGCCAAAAGAAAGGGGTCACAGGGCCCACACAAGTCTGAAACCCAGCGGGGCAGACATTAGACCTTGAAGCTCCAAAGTAATCTTCTTTGACTATGTGTCCCACATTGAGGGCACGCTGGTGCCAGGGGTGAGCTTCCAAGGCCTTGGGCAGCTCTGCTCCTGAGGCTTTGTAGGGCACAGCCCTCATAACTGTTCTCTTGAGTGCCTGTGGCTTATCTAGGCTCAGGGTACAAGCTACTGCTGACTCTACAGTTCTTGGGTCTGGGGGATGGCAGCCCCATTCCCAAAGTTCCACTAGGCAGTGCCCTGGTGAGGACTCTGTGTCAGGGTTCCAAATCCTACATTTCTTCTCAGCACTTCCCTAGCAGAGGCTGCAGCAGGCTTCTGTCTGGACACCTGTGCTTTCCCATATATCCTCTGAAATCTAGGTGGAAGCTGCCAAGCCTTCTTCATTCTTGCATTCCATGTACCTGCAAGATTAACTCCATATGGAGGCTGCCATGGCTTATGATTTGCACTCTCTGAAGTGGCTGCCTGAGCTGCACCTGAGGCCGTTTTAGTCAAGACTGGAGCCAGAGAGACCAAGATTAGGGGAGTAGTGTCCAGAGACTGAGCACAGCAGCAGGGCCCTGGTCCTGGCCCCTGAAACTATTCTTTCCTCCTAGACCTCTGGGCCTGTGATGGAAGGAGCTGTCTCCAAGACTTCTGAAATGCTTTCAAGGCCCTTTTCCCGTTGTTTTGGATGTTAGCCCTTTTAGTGACATTAATCTCTTTAGAAAGTGGTTCCTCCAGAGCCCTCTTAGATTCTTTCCCTGATAATGCTCTTTCCTTCTCTGCTAAAAGACCAGGTTTTGACTTTTCCAAGTTTTTACACTCTACTTTCCTTTTAAACATAAGTTCCAACTTTGTCATTCCTTTGCTACTGTATCTGATGCTACATTGTTAGAAGCAGCCACACTGTTTCTTCAATGCTTTGCTGCTTGGAAATTTCTTCTGTCAGAAACCCTAGGTCATCACTCTTAAGTTTAACCCTACACAAAGCCCTATGGCATGGGCACAAGGCAGTCAAGTTCTTTGCTAGAGCATAACAAGGATGACTTTAGCTCCAGTTCTCAATATATTTCTCATTTCTAGCTGAGACCTTTGCTGTCCATATCACTATCAATATTTCAATCACAGCCATTCAATCAATCTCTCAAAAGTTCCAAACTTTTCCTCTTTTTCCTGTCTTCTTTTGAGTCTTCCAAACTCTTCCAACCTTTGCCCATTACCCAGTTCCAAAACTGCTTCCACATCTTCAAGTATCTTTATAGCAACACCTCCTTCTTGCTACCAATTTTCTGTATTAGTTCATTCTGCATTGCTATAAAGGAATACCTAAGACTGGGTAATTTATAAAGAAAAGAGGTTTATTTTGGCTCATGGTTCTGCAGGTTGTGTGGGAAGCATGGCACTAGCATCTGCTCCTGGTGAGGGTCTAAGGAGGCTTCCAGTTATGGTGAAAAGTGAAGGTGAGGCAGGCATTTTACATGGCAAGAGAGGGAGCAGGAGAGAGAGGGGAGAGGTGCCACACTCTTTAAACAACCAGATCTCACATGAACTCATTACCACTAATTACTGCAGGGAGAGCACAAGCCATTCATGAGGGATCTGCTCCCATGACCTAAACACCCCGTATCAGGCCCCACCTCCAACAATGCAGATCACATTTCAGCATGAGATTTGGAGGGAACAAACATCCAAACCATGTAAATCATACTACTAGGGATGCGGGTTTAGTACTACAGTTAGTACGTTAGAACACGTTGCTGGAGTAGGCAGAAGTAGAGGAGGAGAGTGGACATTTCAACTTTCATTACTTCACTGGGTCCAAGATAAAATTAAAACTTAGTGCTAAAATTACAAAGATCTAGGCGGTACTTTGCAGACCTTTATCCAAATACATGTACACAAGGATGTAGATGGAGGGAAGATGTGCAGAGCATTTGTTATTTTTTATGATACTTTGTCTAAATGGTAAATAAGAGTTTGCATACAGCCAGGCGCGGTGGCTCACGCCTCTAATCCCAGCACTCTGGGAGGCCAAGGTGGGCAGAACACGAGGTCGGGAGATGGAGGTCATCCTGGCTAACACGGTGAAACCCCATCTGTACTAAAAATACAAAAACAAAATTAGCCGGGCATGGTGGTGGGCACCTGTAGTCCCAGCTACTTAGGAGGCTAAGGCAGGAGAATGGCGTGAACCCAGGAGGCAGAGCTTGCGGTCAGTCAAGATTGTGCCACTGCACTCTAGCCTGGGTGACAGAGCAAGATTCCGTCTCCAAAAAAAAAAGAGCTTGCATACTTTTTAAGGATGCTGCTGGACTCCAAATTAAAATTTGAGAAAACTAATCAATGGGCCATTTTCCTGAGAGTAAACAGATTTCTGGGCCCAATAATGAATATAGTTTTTTTTTTTTTCATTCATTCATTCACTCACTAATACATTCAACAACCAGAGTGTGCTCTCAGAAATTATTTTCCATCATTAGGAAAAAAGAAAATTCTACTGTCCTCCTTTACCTCTGATAGAGGAGAAAGGAAATAATTTCAGAACTCTAGTCAAGATAAACATAAATTTGTGTTATCATTTTTAATGAGTCTTCCAGGGGAGGGGAGTTTCTCATCCAAACCTCCTACACAAAATACCTAAAGTACAGTATCTTCTCACTACAAGCATAAATCCACTAGTTAAAAGGAAAAATGCATAAATAAGAAACAAATGCCAAATTATTTTTGTTTGGTAATTTCCTATTTTAGCAAAAGCATTATAGCCAATTGGTATCTGATTGTAAGAGTTTAAAATGCCTATGATACACTGCATAATATGCCATCTGGGTAATTCTGAATGTTACAAGCAGTCACCTTACTTTTCGGTTCTGAGGTTACGTTCATGAAAAGAACTGCAGTTGGTATCACATTGCACAAGCTCCCGGAGCTTGGGGGAGAATAATGACACGAATCAATAATGCTGTCTGGGAAATGGCTTAGAATAAAATATTACAGAAGGGCACGAACATCACCCAGGGGGAGACTTTGGTGCTGATTAAATATGGCTGCCTCAGCTCTCGTCCATGAAGTGACAGATGGGGAAGGAGTGCTTACTTTGGCTTTTGCTACATTTTTCTGAACTAAGGTTACTCGGGTAGCATGAAAACAGGGTGGTGCATGCCAGCTTATTTAGCTTTGCTGCACTTGGACGCCCCCTGAAGGTCAAAATTGCACACATAAGAAAAGAATGTCTTCAGCACTTTCAACTCAAGCCATTACTTACAATTAGTTTCCAACTCTCTATTCTTTTCAAGGCATCTTTCTAAAAAGTAGTTAATACACAAAATAAAACATTCTCACCTAGACTTCTTCTTTTCACCCATCCCCACACCCCAAAGGAAACAAAAAAGGTAGTTCATTTGTTCAAGTTAACAAAATAAATTGTGTATGAAGAATGAAGAAATTTGGATTTAAAAACAATCTAGATAAATGTCAACTTTGAATCATACTTGAATGCATGAAAAAAGAAATAAACAAACACAAATTTTCACTGCCAGGGCCAAGAAATTGTTGTTTCTTATTTTCTCCATGTGTGAACTGCTAAGTTTTGAAAACATATCATGCCACAAAAAAGAAATATAATGCTCTCCATTCCATCCAACTCTACTATGAACTTATAAGAGTGCTAAGCTCAAAAATTCAATACCATTTATCCTACAATAAAGTTTATTTTGGCATTTCATAGAGGCAAAACAAACAAACAAATTTTATTTTGTCCCTGAGAGTGAAAAATGTGGGTGGCAGAGACATTAGCCATTAGTAGTACAGACACTGAACTTACTCTGTGTGTAAATGCCTGTGTCCCTGGGTACTCTGTGATTGGAGAGACAGGTCCAGGAATGCTTGCTGCCAACTCAGCTCTGTTATAAATTTGATTGAAACCATTAGCTAGAATATAATGAATTCCATGTGTCAGTATTATTTGGAATTTTTTTCAAGATAAGATTTTTTAGAACACATAATTGTGATAAATCCATTCCAGATAATTTGTTTTTCTCTTTTTAACCAGGATTTTTTTCCCACATACATATTTTAAACAAATAGGTACTTACATATTAACTGTCAGTTATGACTCTGCTCTATAAATTTACACTTTTAACCACATTTTCCGTATCTTTCTCCTTGGGAATGATTGAAGCATCAAGGAAAATAGATAACTTTTTTAAGCCACTGATACCTAAAAATTTTTTGTTGATATCTAGACTTACTTGAAACTTTTTCTCAAACGTATTCCCTGAATTTTATTTTATTTTTATTTTATTTTTTGAGATGGAGTCTTGCTCTGCCACCCAGGCTGGAGTGCAGTGGCACAACCTGGGCCCACTGCAACTTCCCCCTCCTGGTTCAAGCGATTCTCTTACCTCAGCCTCCCAAGTAGCTGGGATTACAGACGTGCACCATCATGCCTGGCTAATTTTTGTATTTTTAGTAGAGATGGGGTTTCACCATGTTGGCCAGGCTGGTCTCAAACTCCTGACCTCAAGTAATCTGCCCAACTCAGCCTCCCAAAGTGCTGGGATTACAGGCGTAAGCCACTGCACCTGGCCTGAAAATTTTAAGTAATTGAATAGAAAGTATTTTGTGCAATCTAAATCCTTAAAACTCAAGCATAATAAGTATATATTTCAACATTTTTATGTTGTAAAACCTTTATTTTAAAGCAATGACTGGTATTCAAAAGTTTGTTTCAGCCAGTATCATATATGAAAACTGAAGAAGAATCTACTATAACTTGTAAACACTAAAGTATCCTAAATCTAAATTAAATCGGCCACTCCCTAAAATTTCTAATTCAAACAGGTAAAGACACTAAATCACATTGTTTCTCTTTCTTTTCTTTTCTTTCTTTCTTTTTTTTTTTTTTTTTTTTTTGAGACGGAGTCTTACTCTGTAACCTGGGCTGGAGTGCAGTGGCACGATCTTGCCTCACTGCAACCTCCGCCTCCCAGGTTCAAGTGATTCTCCTGCCTCAGCCTCCTGAGTAACTGGGATTAAAGGGGCCCACCATTACGCCCAGCGAATTTTTTGCATTTTTAGTAGAGATGGGGTTCCACCATGTTGTTTAGGCTAGTCTCGAACTCCTGACCTTGTGGTTCACCCACCTTGGCCTTTGCCAAAGTGCTGAAGTTATAGATGTGAGCCACCATGCCTGGCCTAAATCACATCTTTTAACAAAAGATTCTCTCCAAGCATACGGTCATGGTCTTTTAAAATATGTACACAAATACGTACACCAATAAAGGGAACTACAGACCTCTCCTGCACAACTTCCATAATACATTCTTGAGAAACAGACATTCTTTGAGAAAACAGTAACTGAAAGTCGATTTCCATTATTTGAAGTGGAAAAAGTTAAAATGTGCTATATATTAACCCCAAACCACCAACTAAATTATTAAAACACAGTAAGACTCCTCTATATAAGTAACAAACTAGTAAATTAGATTATAAACTGCTTAAAACATCAATTTTTAATTATCGAAGAGTTAATATTGCAGTTAACACATGCAGTTACTTTGTGTGGAGTACCATGGCCTTAACACCAGCAGCCTTTTACATGCCATTCTGATACCAATGATATTTGGAACATAACATGAGCTCTTTCCCATAGACTAATGAGTTTGGGGGAACAATTTTTTTTTCCTTTACAAACATCAGCTAAATAATGTTGTTCTGAGGAGATATGCATGTTTGGTGATTGAAAACCAGAGGTCTTTTAGGAAAAATGATCATCAGGGAGACCTCTGACAGAGAGTGCCTATGTGGCCATTGTCACTCAGTAATGCAATCATCTGCCTCAGGAGGAACTGTTTTCTCTCTTCCTGGAGAGCAGCAAGCCCAAAATCAATGACCCCATGATTGCAGCAGCACCCAGCCACTGCCATAGGTCTTTGTTTCCCGGAGTAGTAGTAACAAACAGCTACAAACTTGGTGGCTGAAAACAACAGAACTTTATTCTCTTAACAGTTCTGGAAACCGGAAGTCCTAAATCAAGGTGTCAGTAGGGTGGTTCCTTCTGAAGCTGGGAGGGAGAACTTGATCCATGCCTGTCTCCTGGCGTCTTGTGGTTGCCCACAACCCTTGGCATTCCTTGGCTTAGGAACACATTCCTCCAATCTCTGTCTCTGACTTCATATTCCCTTCTTCCCTGTGTTCTCCCCTCTCTTCTTTAAAAAGGACACTGTCCTTGGATTTGGAGCCCATCCTAATCCATGATGAGCTCATCTTGGATTCCTTAATTTAAGTACATCTGCAAAGATCCTTTTTCCAAATCAGCTTGCATTCACAGGTTCTGAGGACAGAACTTTGGAAGGGAGAGGGGCACATTTCACCCATCCCACCATTCAAGGTTGAGTTTGTCTGATGTCGCCTCTACTGGAAACCAGATCTGCAGGGGCAAGGCCGTCATTTGCCACCGTTCTCCTTCCTCTACTTCAGCTACTTTAGCTCCTACCTCTGTCATAATTATCATTTGCTGAGTTTTTTTTTTTTTTAAAGGAGAGACCTGAACTTCACTTACATCTTTATGGGAGATAATCTGATATAACTAATTCTGCAGAATTTCTTTTAAACTACCACAGTCTATAAACCTAAAAATTAGCTGAAAGTGTCAGGGGCCCGAGGGTCTGGTATGAGTGACCCTGTGTCAGGCACCGTGCAGGAGTCTCTGTGGAAATGTGTCAAGAATTCTTGTGGTTTTTCTGATTTCCTTGCCTAAAAACTGCTTCTAATTCACTTCCATTAAAGTGGTTAAATAGAAATGATTCTGAGAAACAGTGTGTGAAAAAAAAAAAAACAAGGAGTGATCCAAAGAAATGGCATCTTTGATGGCACTGCAGAATCACTTTCAACTAAGATGACAATTAGAGGACTCGTAGCCCACCAAGAAAATAAGCTAATAGGCTTGACCCAGTTTTTATTCATGTGTAAAGTAAAATTAGTTCATGGTGTTTACAGATGTGGATGAAAAGTTTATACATTTTCACAAGCACATACATTTATGTATATACTACCTGTGTATAATTTATAAGCAAATATTCACTGATGTCGCTGTCAAAGCATTTTGTTCTTATCAACTGATTTTCCCTTTCTGAGATTCCCCTGCCCCCGCTTTTCTCTTTTTCCTCTTTTTTATTTTTTTTTAAATAAAGTTTTCTTTCAAGTCCTCTACTGTTACAGTGTGTCGGCCATCAAAGTCCTTTTCTAGCCATTTTCATTTACCTTGTGACTCTGACCCTTTGTGAAGCTGAGCATTTTCGGAGTAAACTGATCCTGCAGGTCCCCAAGGATGTTATTCTCATTTATTCACTCAGCCCTTTGAATGGAGCAGCCTTCACTTGGCAGGCGTTCAGCAGACCAAGATTCAAAGAGCACACAATCCTTTTCCTTCCAGAGGCCTTTCAAAACACGGCCGAAGGTTTGTTGAGGAGCTTTAATGGATGTCAGTCATTTAGCATGTTACATTTTATTCATGGCTGCCAGTGAACGTGGTGAGTGGAGAAGGAACAAAAGAAAACAGACAGACAATAGGGGAAAGGGATAATTTTCTGAGCCTTTTGTGATGCGACATCATAGAGGGCATTTTTGAGCTGCCATTACTCATGATGGAGGAGTGAAAACAGAAGAGTTAATGTGCTTGTATTTAAAGCCCCACCGAAGCCTCCTAAACAACTTCAGAGCCAAGGTTTCAGGAAATCAGGGATCAATTTGAAACGTAGATGCTCTGGATCTGAGACAGCTGCGGTGTGGGGCGTCCCTATTTTTTCTCCCCAGGTGGGGTGATGGAGGGACGGAGTCCCTCTTGTGCCATCTGCGTAATCACCTATGACAGCTGCCTCTCGTTTTCTGAACTTCAGGATGTTTGGAGGCAGTCTCTGGGGACCAGCAGTAAGACAGGGAAGCTCAGTGACAGTCCCAGCGGACAGAGAAGCAGGGACAGAGGCAAAGGCTTGGGGCTGCGCACCTCTGTACCTGCCAACTGGTGTGTCATAGTTGGACTAAAATCACTGGCTGGTCAGTTATCTGATTAAAGAAAGCCTTTCATTTGAGGCTTAAACAAAAAAATCTAGACTGAAATTTAAATCTTCTAGTAACTTACCAAAACTTTTTTTTTTTTTTAACTTGGGCATGATCAGCATTTGGGGAAATGATAAAAGGCATGGAAAGCAGCACGTTGTTACTGACTTACTGGCTACAGGCCATACATTGTTCTGAGATTCTTTTCTTTTCTTTTCTTTTTTGTTTTGGTCCAAAAGCAATGTTATGTACGTGAAACTAACTATTGGCATCAGATTTAATCTTACTTATCTTCACACACACACACACACACACACACACATACACACACAGCTACCAGGTCAACTGTATTTTTAAATTAGTAGAATCAATTGATTGAATAAGGTACCAGTGTTCCCCAAAAGCAATTCATTTTTTATTAGTTTTACAATTGCATTGAAATCCCTTTAAATTATAGAGTTCATGAATTATGCCTCTGTCAGGCAGCATCAGAACTACATTTTTATGGCTCTTGGATTCCACAGAGGCTGTTGTGGTTGCAAAATAACAGAACAATGTGCTGCTGCTTCACCAGCCGGTTAATGACCTGCCTCATAGTTAAAGGACTCAAACCACACAGGGCAAGCTGGGTTGAGCCACCAGGGCCAAGGCTGCCTGGCTAGATTCAGGCAACAATAGGGAAGACATTCCAAATTTCATTATTCGATCCATGCTGAGTTGACTTCTTGAAATTTTATTAATAATTTCTCCACAGGTTAGGCTGTCCTGTTTGCTTCACCAAAAGGACATTGCAAAGTTGTAGAGTCAGTAAATAGCAAAGCACAGGAAAAAGGTGAAATGCCAGGCTGAAACCGAAAGCACTCTCAATCTGTACACTGAAGACTGGGGGGTTTCAAGGGTAGAAAAAAAGCATGCCCCTTTGTTAGGAACAGCAAAGAAGAAAATGAGGAGGAAGAGAACAGATGGGGGAGCTGGAGAAGGGAGGAAAAGGAGGAGGAAGAGGAGGAAGAAGACAATGGAAGAAGGGGAAAAGCAAAAGAGGGAGGAAGGGAAAAACTTGTCACTGTCTCTCAATTCGTAAATGTAGGACCTATCTTTAGATGTCTGCATGAGTGAAGGATTTACAGTAAAGAATACCATAGTCACTAATACATACACAGAAAAAGCTTTAGAAAACTGTACAAAGATGGATGCTGACAACAGCAATTTTTAATCTGTTCTTTTCATGTAATGTTTCTACCCTACAATTCCCAAGAAAACACAGCACACCTTTGCAACACGGTTTTTGCCATCAAGGCAAACATTCTTAGTGTTTACCTCTTACTCTGTTTCCAGTATATCTTTTCCTACACAAGGTACAGAGCACCCACCTGGCTGACGCGTGCCAAGCTAGATCATGAACTATTGCAGTTAGAATCAGAAATAAACCTTGGGCAAATATTATTTCTGCTATGGCTGCTGAATGTGACTTTGATTCAAATGTATTTTACTGCCACTTGGCTACCCATCTTGACCCTTTTTATCCCAGTTAAGAGATGATAAAAGGAAGAAAGATATAAAATACACTGTGTGTGTGAGAGAGAGAGGGAGAGAGAGACAAAGAGAAAAAGAGAGAGAGAGAGACAGCCATTCTTCTAAATGCATAAAAGAATCCTGAGTGGGTCACTGCAGATTTGAAGATGGACTTCAATTTAAGTTTAAAAGAGAAAACTTTGCCCTAGATCCTGACTATGCTTCTTGCAGGGAGTACACGAAACGATCATCATAGATTCTGTCTCAGACTCCCAAGAGTCAGCAGCCCTCACCCTCCCTCCTGCTGCTCGGACAGGTGGGCACATGGGTCAGTCCTGGTGGCCAGCAACTTGCCAAGCCTGTTCATGAATAACTGTAATTATTAGAAAAGCATTTTTTCTTCTGGGAGCCTAAACTTACCACTCTGTGATTCCACCATTCATTTTAGTTCCGTAACTCTGCAGAAAAGTACCCCCTCTTCTACCGAACAGCCTTTGAAATTGTTAACACAGCTTGTCATTTTTTCGGGCTAAATGAACACATTCCCCCAGTTATTCCTTATATGATATGGTTTCCAGACCCTTCACCGTCATTCCTTTGAACATGTTCCAGTTTGCTGTCAACTTCTCCCTAAAAATGTAGTGCCCAGAACTCAATAGAGCACTTCCTGTGTGACCAGCAGCAAATGAGGTTAGACTAATAATTTCCTTGATGTGGACACTATATTTCAACTAATAGACAATAAAGCTGAGTTAGGTGTTTAGCAGTAGGCCCACACTCTTGGATTAGATTAACTTGTATTAAAATATGTAAACTTACCTTCCATATGCTACCAAATCAAATATTCACTACTCTTCACACAAGAAATTGATTATTTAAACCTACATGTAAGATTTATGTTTATCCTGTTGAATTTCAACTTCTTTGTTTCAACCACTCTTTCTAGCTTATGAAGTTATTTTTAATGAATTATTCTCCCCCAACAAATTAGCTAATCCTCCTCATTTTGTCTCACATATAATTTTGATAAAACTTCCTTCTTTGTCCAAGGCATTGAACAAAAGAGGGGACTACAAGTGCTTTTACAGATAAAGAGTTCAATAAAGAGCCTGACACCTAGCATTCAATAAATGTTAGCAATGCTTATCATAAACACCTTTCAGAATCCTTCCTCTGGCAGGCATCCATTCCTTCTCTTAAAACAGTAACTTATTGGCCAAATGTGGTGGCTCACGCCTGTAATCCCTGCATTTTGGAAGGCCGAGATGGGCAGATCACTTGGGGCCAGAAGTTCGAGACCAACCTGACCAACATGGTGAAACCCTATCTCTACTAAAAATACAAAAACTAGCTGGGTGTGGTGGCGGCCACCTATAATCCCAGCTACTGGGGAGGCTGAAGCAGGAGAATCACTTGAATCTGGGAGGCGGATGTTGCAGTGAGTCGAGATGGCATCACTGCACTCCAGCCCGGGTGACAGAGCGAGACTCTGTCTCAAAAAGCAAACAACAAAAAAAAAGCAGTAACTTATAGAAACTTGGAAGACAAACAACAGCAACAACAAAAGAGATCTTATAAAGAAAAAGGAGAAGCAGGAACATGAAAATAAAGACTCTCCCAGCATATTTGCCCTTGAGAAGGCCATACTGCCGTAGCCCATGGCTTGGCAGCTGGCGACAGTCAGGAGTCTGGGACAGCTCGTGTCCTCAGAGTTCCCTCTGAGATGTGCTCTCATTTGCTCCTGGCTTTTCCTCTCCACTATTTTAGTCTAAAAAAGAAAGAGCTAGTAAATTTGGAGTGTAAGTCTAAGAGTTTGCATTTTATTTAAATGAACAATGTTCCCATCGTGTCCACATCAGTAAAATGGTGGTTAGAAATGACTGTTATAAGAATTATTTATTTGTGGTTTAGGAAAATAACCAAATATGTTTTACTGTGGCAGGACAACATATGATAGAAGGTTTCCTACTGACTCCAGTTGCATCTATAATCATTTGTTTGAAGGCAATTCAATTCAGTGAAATATAAAAATGTATAATATTACACATTTGTGAAATATATGAAAAAGTATTATCAAAACCACTGAAAAGGACAGTTCTGAAATCTAATAACTGCTGTAACTTTTTTCTTCTGTTTCCTCAATATATCTACATGTACTCTTTATTTATAAAGTGAATAAATCAGCCAGGCACGGTGGCTCACGCCTGTAATCCCAGCACTTTGGGAGGCTGAGGCAGGTGGATCACCTGAGGTCAGGAGTTTGAGACCTGCCTGGTCAACATGGTGAAACCCCATCTCTACTAAAAATACAAAAATTAGCCGGGCATGGTGGTGCACGCCTTAATCCCAGCTACTAGGGAGGCTGAGGCAGGAGAATCACTTGAACCCGGGAGGCAGAGGTTGCAGTGAGCCGAGATTGCCCTACTGCACAAAGCGAGACTCCATCTCCAAAAAAAAGTAAATAAATAGTCTTTATAATGTATGCTTCTGGTGTACATTAAATGATTTCAAATAAATGAGGACTTTATAAAGCAACATACTCTCTCTTCTTTTCTTGTCTATGTTCCCTAATTGCCTATCTGTGTTGTGGAGAAAGGCAAAAATAATAATCATTTTCAGGAAATAGGATTTATAAAATAGAAGAAATATAGATTTTATATTTATAAATTTTAGTCCTTCAAAAATAGCCACACATTCTATAGCAAAATTGATGTAATCAGGATGTTGAGGAGGTGGATGATTTTGCATATCCCATAGCAAGTGTAAAATTTATATTTCTGCTACCTTCTCGTATTTTTTACTATTTTAAGGTACTCAATGAACTCATTGTTAAGAGACTGATTTTTTTGCTCATATCTGTATTTTCTAAACGAAAATAATTTTATATGAAAAGTTCTAATTATGTTACATTTGAACTCATTACAGTGACTTCTTAATCAGTTTATGAGAAACAAACAGGCATGCCTCAACACCCTCAGGTCTGATGAAATAATGCTAAAGAGTTGTAAAAAATACAAGGATGTGATCTTTTAAGAGACCCCTTTGACTCTGGAAATATTACGTAAATAGAAAAAAAAATTAAAAGAGCCCCACAACAGAGAGATATGGTGAAAAAGGCTCTTTATCGGACCACGGCCACATGCCATGTACATGGGGAACAGGCTGTGCCCTTGTTCTCTGCCCACTTCTATAGTCCATAAGTGACCAGGCTTCCCACTGTGACTTGAAGGTCATTAATCGTGTTCTGTCTTAATCACCAACCCAGGGTCCTACAGTTACTGAGGCATGAGTGAATGAATGGGAGTGAATGGAGAACAGGAGTCCTCACTGGCACAGGTCCTTCCTGGCCATGCAAACACCACCAAACTGAGAGATGAAGCATCTGACAGATGAGGCCGTTCACTGCACTGGCCTTCCTAATGGTTTTGTATATGTGTGAGTGACTTTGGTTATTGATTCTTTGAAGGTTAGCTGACACCAGATACTTTAAATATCTGCCCACACAATGATGGCTGAGAAAACCAATGAGAAAGAAATTTTTCCAAGTTAAGACACTTGTCAAACACAACTAGCTTTAAGTAGACATCATTGCACTAGGGGACCACTTTGGTTTTTAAGCCTCTTTGCGAGACAGAGGACAAGCCTTTGTTAGCTCTACTTCTGCTAGAAATCTGCTTCAGACCTGTTGATGTTATTTTTTTCCCTGACTCCTCTGTAAATGTTTTAATACTATCCAAAAAAAGCTTTCTGAAGAATTATTTACATTTTTCTTCATGAAGATAAAGGACCTGATGTGTTCGTGACTTGATGTTTACTTATCAATTCCCATATTCTAAGCATTTTATTCTGGGGTTCAAAACCTCTCCTACAATTTTTCTAAATGTTTCACATGTACTTTTCTTTTATTCATTGGAATATTCCCTTCTTTTCATTTAACATAAAAACAGTCGACATACCCCACCCCATCCCCTCAAATAGAATAAACATTACTTTTTTGAGAGTTTGCAGAGCACAGAGATGCCCCTATTTATTACTGTAATGATTTTATAACATACAGTATTTATACTCACATTATGAAATAGGATCCTGTGTTTCAGAGGGTTTGAATAGCTTTCCCAAGATCACACAGCTAAGACATATGGAGCTAGGAGACAAGTATAATTCTGTTCAGAATAATACTGATTCCCTTCTACGCTTCCTTCCATCAAAACAGCTTCTCAAGCTCTAACATGAGCCTACATTTAACACCAGCTTTCCTTGGTACATAAGGACCCTCAGTTCATCAATCAAGGCTACAGTGATCATGCTCTACATAAGAAACGCCTGTATCTTCCACTGATATGCTCAGGGGTGTCCGTGTGTATGCATGTGTGTGTGTGTGTGAGCAGGAGGGGAAGGGGGCAGGTCTTGTTTTTGTATTACTTAAGTGCACTGGCACTGATGGCTATGTGCATTAAAAAGCACACAAAAAAGTGAAAACATATTTTTCTTTATTGCCAGAAGAGAAAAGTATTATCCATGTTACCTCAGAACCTATATGGACATTACAATGTCAAACTCACCTTATTTTTTTTCTAACATCCATTTGATTAAATCATGTTAAAATTTATTCTAACTATTGCACCATACTTTTATGCATCATTGTATATTTGAAATTAAAGGGTTTACTGAGTTGACAATTATAGGGAGACTTTAGGCAAAAAACTAAACTATTATACAGAAGGCCCAAATTACAGTAGTGTCCAGTTGTACACTGATTTTATCTAGACCTCAAGGACAGCACTAGACCTTAAAATACCAAACTTTTATTTGCATAGTCAGTTTCAAGTTAGTAAGGAAGATCAAATATGCACTGTATACAACAAAATCTAAGAGAATGTTTTCATAATGTCAGGAAAATATGATTGTTACAGTGACAGGGTAAGGCTACTATTAAAAGAATTATACTTATTCATTTAATGCTTAAAGTTGTTATATGAAGTGAGTACTCTTACATACCCATTTTATAGGTGAGGAAACTGAGACACGGAGTGTGTTGATAGCTTGCTCAAGATCACACAATTAGTAGGCAGTGAAGCCAGGATTTTGACTTAAGTAGCTGGTTGTAGAGTCCACGTGTTTAACCACTACACTACTTTGATAACACTAATATTGTTATTATTATCCTTTTTTTTTTCTTGATACCTAATCTCACTTTGTTGCCTGTGCTGGAGTGCAGTGGCACAATCATGGCTTACTGCAGCCTCGATCTCCTGGGCTCAAGGGATCCTCCCACTTCATCCCCCTAAGTAGCTGGGACTACAGGTATGTGCCACCATGCCTGGCAAAAAATAATCTTAAAAAAAGTGTTCAGGTTCCATATAGAAAAAACATCAAAATTCCACTTGAAGATGTATTAGACTCGAATAAATGGAATCTTAACACATTTTTGGTGAGGAATCTGGATGTTTTACCTGTGTAACTCTTTTAGGTTAATGACTTCAATGTAACTTACATTGAATGCCATATAAAAATTGCTGTTAGGACTTTATTACTGTTCTCTTTTAGGATAACTCAACATTTGAATTTTACCATCATAATGTGACTTAGTTTTCTTAGTTTTGTCATTTTAAGGATTCTGGCAAATAATTTTAAATAATTTGTTTGTTACTAAAATTTGATATATCCTTAACGATCATTCAGCCCATTATCAAACTATATAACCATCCTAAAATACTTGATGAATAAATTTAATAGAAGTTAATGTTTCTTAAAAAAGTAAAAGAAAGGAGAGAAAGAATAAACAGGTTATCTGGACTCTATTGGGTCCTGTGCAGATTGTCCATCAGTTAATGGCAAGAAAATTTTATCTTGCCATTTAGTAAGATATCACTCTAAATTCTGCTCCTTGCAAGATTGAGTTATTTAGCACTGGAAGGCATTTAACAGCATCTCTTGGATCTCTCTCTCTATATATAACAAAACCAGGGCCCTGACTAGGTTGTTTAAAAAAACATAGATGATGAATGGTTTAGCCAGATCCCAAACCAGGGCCTCGGATTCCCAGTCCAGTGTTTTTTCCCACTGTACCAGACTCATGCAAAACCCTAAGACACACATTTTAAACAGGATATGCAATTTGGAAAATTTACTTTGAATTATAACCTTGTGCCCTCATTATTTTCCACCACTATTTATCTTTGTATCTTTCTCTATCCTGAGGGTTCTGTCTTTCGGATCACTGTTATCTGATTTTTCTAAATATTCCTCCTTGTCTTTCACTTTCTTTTCATAATTGCTTTCCATTTTTAGGCCCCATCTCTACTTACATTTTTATTCTGAGTTTACTCTTTCTGTATTTTTTTTGAAAATCCCAAGAGGAGCATTGTTTTGGTTTTGAAGGTACCAAATAACATGTCTTTATAATCAAGAACTTGGATGCTACTTGCATATTCCAGATATCTACAGTTATCTTTGAAATTGATTTCCCCTAATTTTTACAAAGTTATCTAATCCCTTTCATCCCTTTAAATATCTGTTTTGAAATTTGCTTTGTAGGCTATGAGAATTCTGTAGATGAAAAAAAAATAGAATGAGTGCGGTTGGGATAAAGAACAAGACGTTGGCGTGTAATCAATACGATTCAGTGGATAAGTAGAATTTCCGATTGTTATATCAGTTTTAAACCAAATTATGCATTACCCAATTCAGGAAGCTTGATTCTTCCAACATGCTTGAACTACTTTCTGGCAGCGTTAGATACTTTGAAAACAGAGCAAAAACCAACAGAGTTTATGGTGTGGTAGAGTCCTATGGCCTCAGAGCTGCTGAAAAACAAGCATGTGCACTTTAAAGACGAGGGATTTGCTCCTCTGGATACATTAAATCTTACAAATGTACTGTTACCATGCTAGGGTAGCCAGTATTTCATATTTTGACAACTTCACACATTTCAGAATTAGGATCAGCAAAGAATTTTGAAGGAGACAACCCTGAGTACAAGTTCTTAGAGTTTTCTTTAACTTTCTGAGCCTCATCCATAAATACCGCAAGGTTGTTATGACCATTGAAAGAATGTCTACAAAGTGCCTGGCACACAATGCATTCCCAGTGAGTGATATGATGATCATGATGTTACTAAAATCCGTAATTGATTAAAAAAAAGGGAAGAGAAATCCATGCCTCTGGATAAATTCTCCCAGCAGATATAATCAATACCAAATAACTTATAACTGTAAAAATTTTAAAGGATAACAACAATTCAGAAATTAGATTGGTGATTCAATAAATAAGCCTGATAGGAAAAAAAGAAAAGTACTCTTAGAAGAAAACCCACATCAGCTAATCTGACCAATTTATAATGTTTATATTTGCCCTTGATGTAATCAATAATTTTAAAAGACAATTTTAAAGAACTTCACAAACAGTCATTACTATGTTAAAATTATTTTTCCCAATGTCTTTCATTTTGCCATATGTAATTAAGAGGTCATAAAATATTTTTTAAAATTCACCATTTGTAAAGTTGCATTATACAACATTGTATTTGTTTTGTGATTCTAAACAGTAAATAATCCAGGGAGAATCTGATGCCTGGTAAGGAAAGGCAGACATCTACTCTATGTGTTATGGTTCATACATAGAAACTCTTTATACTGCACTCAGTATAGAATAATCAAACATCAGACTGACGAACAGGATAGCAAACCCTTGTAGAAAGCAAACTGGTGAATCCACACAGCAAAACTTTCTCAGGTTTTCAGTTATGAAAGCAAAGTTCTCTATTGTTGCCACGGGTCCTATATTTTATTTGTCATCTCTAAGCCAGACGTCACTTGACAGCAGCTAGTGGGCCCTATATGTGTGCTGATGCTTCACTTGTTTATCACAGGACAAGGGCCCTCCAGAAAGGGAGGCATGCTGTTTAGGTGGAGATCCTCTTGTGCCTCTCGCAGACTCAGCACGAGGTGACTGATGCTAAAAAGAACAGCGATAACCCTTTTCTGTTTGCAAAAATTAATGTTGTTCCTATTATTCTAATTTTGTTTACTTTAAAAATTAAAAGTAGTTATTTGAATCAAGCAACATATTCCCAAAAACAGATGAAGTGGACATTTTAATACAGACTGCAGTAAAAGAAACATTGTACTGTAGCTCCCTCACATGGATCCTAAATGTTGAATAACAGCCTCCAGATAATTATTTCCTCTATCCCATACTCTTCTCCCTTTTGGGGTGCTGCCCAGGTAAGCAGCCAGTACTAAGTATCTGATAACATGCCTTGTTGGGTCATGTAGAACAATATTTTCTTCCAAACCCTGTAATTTTGCCCCTCCACAATCTAAGTCTCCACGCCCAGCACATCTTGTCTCTTGGGAAACCCACAGCGTCTCAGTGGCCAATAGTTATACTACTTCTACTTCTTCCAAACCAAGACGAAGATGATTTGAAATTTTTGTTTGTTTATTGCCTGCTGAACATACATTCCAAAAATACTGGAGAAAATACAAAGATGAAGTATTCTCTGAATTAGAAGCCAAATGTCTCCTCAAAGCCAATTTTACTGATTGGTTTATATTATCTTTGTAAAGATTATTTTACGGGAATTAATTTCCATTCACCTCTACTATCAAATTTAGTGTTAATTATATTTCTTACATAAGAGGAGGCAGAATTTTAATTTTTTGCATATTCTCTGCTAGGTATCTTTATTTTAGACACATACTGAATTTTTATATTTACCTAAACACTCTTAGCCCTATTTTAGAGATTAAAAACTAAGCTTCAGCTTATATTCAAAAGACAGGGAATAACAAATGCTAGCAAGGATGTAGAGAAGGGAACGCTCATACACTGTTGGTGGGAATGTAAATTAATACAACCACAATGGATAACAATTTGGAGGTTCCTCAAAAAACTAAAGATTGAGTTATCATATGATCCAGCAATCCCACTGCCGGTTGTATACCCCAAAGAAAGGAAATCAGGATATGGAAGAGATATCTGCACTCCTATGTTTGTCATGTACTGTTTGTAATAGCTAAGATTTGGAAGCAACCTAAGTGTCCATCAACAGATGAATGGATAAAGACACTGTAGTTCCTATACACAATGGAGTACTATTCAGCCATAAAAAGAGAATGAAATGCAGTCATCTGCAATGGACCTGGAGATCATTATGTTAAGGGTAATAAGCCAGGCACAGAAAGACAAACATCACATGTTCTCACTTATTTGTGGGATCTAAAAATCAAAACAATTGAACTCATGAACACAGACAAGTAGAAGGATGGTTACCAGAGTCTAGCAAGGCTAGTGAAGGGCTGGCAGGGAGGTGGGGATGCTTATTGGGTACAAAAAAGAAAATAGAAAGAATGACTAAGGGCTGGGCATAGTGACTCACGCCTTTAATCCTAGCACTTTGGGAGGCCGAGACAGGCAGACCACTTAAAGTAAGGAGTTCGAGACCAGCCTTGCCAACATGGTGAAACCTCGTCTCTACTAAAAATACAAAAATTAGCTAGGCCTGGTGCTGTGTACCTGTAATCCCAGATTCTCTGGAGGCTGAGGCAAGAGAATCACTTGAACCAGGAATGAGGTTGCAGTGAGCCGAGATCGTGCCACTGCACGCCAGCCTGGGCAACAGAGCATGACCCCATCTCAAAAAAAAAAAAAGGGATGAATAAGACCTACAATTTGATAGCACAATAGGGTGAATATAGTTCAATAAGAACTTAATTATACATTTTAAAATAAATAGTCTAATTGGGTTGTTTGTAACTCAAAGGATCAATGCTTGAGGGCACGGATCCCCCATTCTCCATGATGTGTTTTTTCACATTGCATGCTTGTATCAAAACATCTTATGTACCCCATAAATACATACACCTAGTATGTACACCCCAAAATAAACAAAATTCTATAGCTTTTTAAAATAAACTCTAAAAAATCAAGTTTATTAAAAATAAGTACTCACACCAAAATATTGTTGCTCTGATGCTAAGAATGATGTTTAAAGTTTATGTTGGAAGATATCTCACCCTGAAACTTTTTTAAAAAATCTTTTTCTTAAACTGCCAGTGACTTCTCCTAAATGATATTTGGGAAAAGGTCCATGTTGCTTGGGTTGTTGAGTTCTCAAAGGAAAGGTGAGGGATGGAAAAAATTCTAAGTGTTGTTTTTTTCTTCACAGGCTAGCAGCAGAGAGAAAAAGGAGAAGTAAAAATTAGTATTGTCTTGGTATCAAATTGGTATTTGATAGTTGTATGTATATGTTGAACAAAATTTGGGGCAACTTAGCATCTCACATAGTGTTCCAACCAATTCAACACCTTCCACACTTTTGCCCAACTGTTCCCTTGACCTAATGCTTTATATGAAGTATATAACGCAGTTTGTGACTGAGAGTACTACTAAACAAACCTTTCTGCAGACCACATTTGTGTAAATCAGATCACATTCATTATCCTGCAGTAAATGCAGTCTAAAAGGACAGATTCCTCAGTGCTGTACTTAATCACATCCAAATTTACAAACCCAATAAATCAAGACATCAGTGCATCTGATTGTCTTCTGGTGTAGAACACATGTACATTTGCTTGCTATCAAGTTCATGGTGCTCCAGTACTTGACAAAATAAGTCTAGGAGCCACAGAGAAGACTCTCTGAGGAGCTGCACATCTGAAGAGAAGATGTGGGTGTGAACTTGAATCAGCTGGAATACTGGAGGTCAGGAGGACATGAGGAATGAGACCTGTGTTGGGACTTTGTGGGAGTTCTGCAACTATTCAGAAACAGTCTCCAAAACAATCCATTTTATTTCAGTAGAAATTTCTAAATCTCTGAATTTCCCAGGTAACTGATGAATAAGATGATAAAGATAGATATTAGACAAATTAGGGTGAGGAATAACTTTTAAAGTTTCTCTCGATTATTGAGCAATTTAGATGCCCAATTCAACTCAAGAAACATAAACACCATGTCTCCCAGATGACATATGTAAGTCACATTCATTATGTCCCCAAATGCTTATATAACAAACCTTCGGTTTAACAGCAAGTGGCGAAGTTGACAGTGACAGGTTGTTTTTATTTCCCTCTTCCTGGTAGATGCTTGTGTGAAGTGATGGAACTCGTTATCCTACCTTTTATATGCCATGGCATGTGGGAATGCAGTCATAGCAGAGATGACTTGAGTATACTGAGTGAAGGACCTTAGGTACGGAGAGGTAGAGGACTGGTGAAGGAAACAGGAAAATTAGTAAATGGCCTTCCTCTCCTGTACTCTGCACTCTAACTTTCAGGGGAAAGTAGATGTAGTCAGTCTCTCAGAGTATTGGTTAATTCTTCCTTCCAGTTTAAATGGTTCATGGGTCAACTGTTGACCTCCTCTGCATAAGACAGCCTTGAGCAATCGTCCCCTGAGCAGCAGGCTGGGCAAGGCTCCACATTCCATGGTCCTTTGCTGGAGGAGTGGGACACAGGAAGAGAGACAGAAAGCATAAGAGACTGCTTGCAGTCCACTAAGCCAAGACCACTTTTGCTTCCGCATATCTCAAACATCTGAAAGCCTGTGCAGTTTTCTGTTTACGGGAGAAACTATCAAGAATGCCAGCAAAATACACACCAGTTTCCTAATTTCCAAGTGTCTATGGCAAAGTAAGAGCTTTCCATTTCCAGCACCAAAATATGTAACATTGCATCTGATGTACTGCTTATTTATTCTCTTTAAACTTTTAATTCAGAAGCTCAACTTGTCTTAAATGGCCTGAAGCCCAAACCAACACAGCAGTTACAGCTCTCTGACATATTGTTTGTAACCAGAAAAATCAGCAAAGCCAGAAGCTTTCTGCTGTGAGCACTTTTGTTTCCCCTCTTTTGTTTTATTAACCTCTCCACAGCTGGTGCAGTTGAAAACACTCTTTCATCACATGCTTAGCAGAAGTTCAAGTGTAGCGGAGAATGCAGCCAAGAATCTGTCTGCTGGATTCACTGTCAGAATGTCATGTTTCACTTCTAACTTAACTCCTATCTGATACAGATGACGGAAACAGACAAAGCAAATCTGCAACAGGAAAGGCTCTCTCTCTGGACCCTCTCAAACTGATTAATAATCCAAGGATTCGAGGACAAGTCAAATAGCAGAATAGTAATATTTTCACATTAATATAAGAATTCAGGATTCACAGGATTTTCTGCTTGTCCATTCTTTTTTCTTTTTTTATGTAGTAAATAGTCTACAAATCACAAAGCTACTGAATTATGAAGCAATAATGCACTCTTGTCTGACACTACTTAGAATTTATAAAACAGATTAAAATTAAAATAGTATCAAAAATTTACCAGACTTCTTGTTTCCTTCTTTATTTTAATGAAGCATTTATCTACTCTTTGTACATCAATTAATTTAATGAAGCATTTCCTACTCTTTGTACATCAATATCTTTTTGCAGACTAGGGAGTCTTTATCAGAATTGGTAACTATTCAGGTAAATACACACTTATATACTATTGCTACAAGGTGATTATTGGCTGTTGGAAGTTTTTAAATAAAATTAGATGAGTACTCAAGTTACTTTTCTTGGAGAGAGGATACATTTTCAGCAGCATTTCCCAAACTGCCTGGCTTCGGTAAAGATTTGTCTTTATTATAATAGAAGTATTTTAGCTTCTTCCCTAATATGTTCATAATTATAAAACTACTTCAAATTTAGTGAATTACTGTTGGCTCCATCTCCCAAATGTGGGAACACACAATCCTTTTTCTGTTGTGACATTCAATTCATAAGCACATTAACAGAAGTTAAGTATCTCCTAACACTTGAGAAAAGGTGATACAAAGTAATGTCTCAGCCATCTTATCCTTTCCCCCAGAACTTCCAAACTGCCTCAGGACCCAGGAATCAAAGTGTTAGCACCTGGCAGAGGAGGAAACTTAAAGAACTTCGGAAGTCCTACCGATGGTCCAAGTTCCTGCCATATATATTTCTAAACATTTTTAATATAACTGCTAGCATCACAGTGGAAATATTCATTTTGCAAATATTTATTGAGAACCTATGACATACCAGATACTGTTCTAGGTCCTGAGAATGTTAGTCCTAAATGAAATAGATAAAAAACCGGCAATGAAAAGAAGTGGACAGATTTTGGTTGTGTTTGTGAAATAAAGTAATCAGGACTTGCTGATGGATTTAGTGTAGGGAGAAAGAAGAGAGAGAATTCAAGGAAACCTCATAAGTTTCTTACTCAAGCAATTGCTAGATGAAGGTGCTATTTATTTACATGTGGGAGAATGGGAAGGAGTGGGTTTGCAAAGGTACGCTTCACAGTAGACTTGAATTCCCAGAAACATATATGGTAAAGCCTGTGAGAAAATTTTGAAAAGAACACAGAATCACTTACCCTAGCTATGTGGCAATTCTTCATCTGTAAATCTGGGACATTAATATCTACCACACGTAATTCAAGAGGTTGTGGTAATAATCCAACGTGGTAATAGATGCGAACTATTGTTATTGTTGGAGAAACATGGATCATTATCACTAACACCATCATCCAGATTTCTGGGAACCATTATATTTGGTTCTTCTAGGCTCTCACCAGATAGGAATGTGGGAGGTGGAAGCTTACAGAACATAGAGGAGTTGTAACACTGGAAGGTAAGATCAGCAATTAAAATCTCCCCAAAATTAGGAGACTGTAGAGATGGTCTGTACATTAATTACAATTACAACATTTCAGAAATGGTTTCTCAACCAGTAACCAATCAGTTTTCTTTTTCTTTTTTTGGTCTTTTTTTTTTTTTGAGATGGAGTCTAGCTCTGTCACCCAAGCTGGAGTGAGGTGGCGCGATCTTGGCTCACTGCAACCTCCACCTCCTGGGTTCAAACGATTCTCCTGTCTCAGCCTCCCATGTAGCTGGGATTACAGGCACCTGCCACCATGCCTGGCTAATTGTTTCACCATGTTGACCAGGCTGGTCTCGAACTCCTGACCTCAAGTCATTCACCTGCCTTGGCCTCCCAAAGTGCTGGGATTACAGGAGTGAGCCACCTTGCCCGGCCCCACTTTTCTTAACATTAATGAAAAACTGGACCAATTTTGATAGTGTTTTACATTACATAAATAGTATTAAGATAAACTGCAATTGGATAAATTGCAATTAAACTCTCTTATCTAATATAATTATGAAAGGCAAGATAAAGGGGAGAGAAAAGGAGCAAATGATGTCATTCATATGCCTCAATCATTTTCATATTTCCCCACTCATGCCTTTGGGCAAGTTGAGCCTTTGCATCTATAATACACGGATCATGAATGCACTGCTTACACCTTCCTAAGTTGTGGAAAGAATCCAAAGAAACAGTGCATGTGAGCATGCTATTCAAATGGGTGTTGTTATTTTACCAGCAGAACATATAGAAGGTATTACATTGGAAAAACTATTTGCAGGCTACAAAGAGTTAATTATTTGTTTTCTATCTTCTTACTTCACCCCATGGCAACCACAGCATCTTGTATGTATTCCAAAGCATTGACCACCCTTCACTGGATTAAATGAATTATTATTGAAGGTAGCAGATGACAAAAATATCATGTGTCTAATACACTGTATCTACAGCCTTCAGTTCAAAGCTTTGGCACGATTTATAAGGTACTTTGCACCTTCCACACCATACCAAGAAACCCTTAAAATTCTCAGTAGTTCAAACTCTATGCCAGTATTTCTTAGCTTCCTCTTTTCCCCTCTGTTAAAGAATGAATAATTTAACTTTCTGAAGCTTAATATAAAGTAGGCAGTGTCGTATAATGGTTGAAAGCCTAGAATTAGAGTTATGGTGCTTGGGTTTGAAACCTAGTTATATGACTAATCTTTAGCAAGTTATTTAACTACTTTGTACTCATGCAAGATGAGGAAATGGATAATGACCATTCCATTTCCAGGGCTGTCGTTAGGAATACGTAAGTTGTTAGTTATTTACAGTGCATAGAACAGTGCTTGGCACCTAGCATGAATTCAGTAAGCATTAGATGACATTGTGTCTTCAGAATATGATATGGCATCTATAATAGAAAAAAAATCGGGGATGGATATATTCATGCGACTACAAATTAATACTATTGTGTAGAAAATTACCATGGAAGATCCTTGTCACTAAAACAAGAAAGATTTAAAGTTCAGTTAGAATGTTTACATACAAAATGGATTGATTGAACCAACATTTGTGAGATGTATACAAAGTGCCAAGGATTGTGTCCATGTAGGGAGAATAAAAGCAAACATACTCAAACTCTGTCCTTGAGCAATTCACACTGCAGTCAGAAGAATCCAATTAGAATTATTAGAACTAAATGATACTTATTTGTTTTTGCTAACCTAATTCCAAACTTTCTCATATAAGCAACACAATGTGAAAGGTGCTAGAACAGACAGAAGCACAGAGAAGAGTGTTGTGGAATTCTGAGCAGAATTCTTGGGGGAAGCCGTTTACAGAGCCGTGAAAAGAGGAGGAATTGAAACTGACCTATGGTGCTAGATAAAATGGATTAAAAGCACTTCTAAGAAAAGATAGTGCTAGGACAGAGTCTTAAATGATAAGAAGAAGCTTTATTAGATCAGACAGAATTGGGGAGCAAAGGATAGGTATTTACAGGTCAATAAACAAGAAGACGCATGAAAGGATGATATAACCTGGGGGTCTGTGGAACTAAATGCAGCAGAAATGAAGAGTGTGTCAGCACACATGGGAGGAGTTGAGGGTGGAGAGTTTGTCAAGGGTCAAACTACGCAGGGTGGGGTACATTAGGTTTAGAAGTGTGGTCTTAGTGCTGAAGTAATGAGATAGCTTTAAAGGATTTGAGCAAAGGGACATTATTATCAGATGCACGTTTTTGAAACATCTGACTCTGACAACATCCTCACCCCATGCCCAGGCTTCTTTACTCCCCTTCTCCTGCTCTGTATTCCTCCATGGCACTTAACACCACTTGATACATTATTTGATGTGTTGGTTGTCAGTCTCCCCCAACCAGAAAGTAGGCTTCGTAAGCTCAGATAATAAGTACCTCTCTTGCATTAAACATTTAATGAGGAAATAAATAGCTGGCATATGGGGCAGATTCCACACAACTTCTTATCTTCCCACTCACCCACTTATTTAGCTTACTTTTCTTCTGGAGAGCGAGCATTCTGTTAACATGATAATTAAAATTTTAAGCAGGACCAGGTGCAGTGTTTCATGCCTGAAATCCTAGTACTTTGGGAGGCCAAGACAGGAAAATCATTTGAACCCCGGCATTTGAGACCAGCCTGGGCAACATAGCAATATTCCATCTCTACAAAAAAATGTAAAAATTAGCTGGGCAAGGTGGTACACACTTAACTATCCCAGAGGTTAAGGTGAATCCCTTGAGCCCAGGAGTTCGAGGCTGCAGTGAGCCATGATTGTGCCAGTACACACTAGCCTGAGCAAGTGAGACCCTGTCTCTAAAACAATAAAATAAAGTAAAATTTTAAGCACGATTCTCATGGTTATTTTTTTCAATTAGCATTAAGAAAATCCATTTAAATATCAATAATCCATTGCGACTATTTCCTCAGATAAAGAGGTTAAGCATCTAGCATTATCCAAAATAGATCTCAAAGGTCACGTGCTTTTAAAAACAGGTAGAAATCGTGTGATAGAATAGCGTTATTTAACAACATTTTATTTCAAAGAAATTAATAAAAGCTCATCATTTCTACAGTTTTGTTTTACTCTAATACCTTTAGGAAGACATATAATGCAATGATTTCTGAATTAGGATGCCTTGACAGTGAGAGTGTTTTTGTAATCTGTAACTTTAATCCCTTAAATGTACATTAAGCCAGGTGAGGTGGCACGTGCCTGTAATCCCAGCAGTTTGGGAGGCCAAGGCGGGTGATCACTTGAGGCCAGGAGTTCACAACCAGCCTGGCCAACATGGCTAAACCCTGTCTCTACTAAAAATGCAAAAATTAGCCAGGTGTGGTGGTGCATGCCTGTAATCTCAGCTACTCGGTAGACTGAGGCACGAGAATCACTTGAACCTGGGAGGCGGAAGTTGCAACGCGCCGAGATGGCTCCACTGCACTCCAACCTGGGCAACAAAGCAAAAAGTCTGTCTCAAAAAAAAAAAGACAAAACAAAAAACACTAAATTCCTTAAATATATAGAATGCCTGCATACTTAAATAATTATTTAGTTAATTATATTTAGTGAAGTTTTAACACAGGCAATTCAAGAGGGCTGTCTAAGATCCACCACGTTTTCCTGAATTAGGCATGCTTTCATCGCCTCATTGTTTCCTGAAATTTTCTTACCACTTGGGTGAAATCAATTGGATTTCACTGTGCCGTACGCATCATGAGTCTGAGCTGCTTTGGGATCTTTATTTATTTCTGGCCTTTGATCACCAGTCTTGTCCCCTCATTTTGAGTAGGAAAATTCCATGCTTGATTCTGTCAACCCACATCCTGCAGCCCTGAAAGCACAGGATGTAATTTTCCCTTGCCATCTCCAGAGCATTTTAAGCTGCTCATGTCTCGCTCCTTGATGACTTCCAAGACCCTCTCTCTGGTTGTATCTCTTGAAAGGAGCCAGCTGGGGCTTCCATGGCTGTCCCCATTGACTGACCCTGGTTTCTCCTATGCCTGTACATGCTAGTTCTCATTTTACCAAGTCTAAATTTGGTAAACCACAATAGGCCCACTCTCCATCGTCAGTTCAAAGCAGTCCCCTACTTATTATTGCTGTCACTTGCTTAATATTTAGGGGGCTACTTTAGATTTCTTTTCTTTGGGAAATTGCTCAGCTGGAATGTGATCTCCAGAGTTTAAAATTCAATGCATTGCTTGATGTGACTCAGAAGCAATTACTATTCCCACCCAGAAGAAAATTTTCCTGAAATAACTACCCCTTAGAAAAGACAAATTTAAGAAAAGTTGTCCTTTTCAAAAGCCAAGGAAATAATTTAAATATTATTACTGAAAGACTTTAAAGCAAAACGTGTGTCTTAAATGTTGAATTAAAAAATTAGGTGTTTAAATTCAATCCTGAAAATTAAAAATAACAAAATAAAGAAGGAAGAAAAAAGAAAAGGGAAAAGATTAGAGGTAAAAGTAGAGTGCCAAAGAATTAGTAAAGAGTGCCTTACATTTTTCCATGATATTAAGTGATTGTGCTGATGTAGCTTTTGAAATGTCAGGAACTGCGAAGGGTCTGAGATGTTTAGACCCCACTTGTAAGTTAACAAGTTAGCTAGACACAGTTATGTAAATATTGTCAGAGAACGTGAGACTGCTGGGTCAGAGACAAAAGGCTCTGTTACTCACAGCACAGCGGGCAACATGAGCTTCACACCCCCATTGGTTCCACCTTGTCCCCCAAGTCACGTGGGAGTGATGCAGGTAGACCTAGGTGAGTGCTACACACAGAGTTACTTGGTCCGTGTCATAACCTAGGAATTCTAAACTTAGGAAAACCCTAATCTAATAAGGGCTGCTAACAAATCTGCTTAACCTTTTCTAGTGAGAGCTATTATCTTTATTATCCTAGTCAGGAAGAAAATTTTCCCTCTATCCCACAGGGATCTCTATCTTTCAGGGATGTTTGCAAACATGCATGGCCAACAGCCTTGAAAAAGTAGTCTGAAACAAAAACTGTCAGAAGATATGTAGAAACGATGTGAAGAAGTGACCTAAACGACACCCATACCTTGATGTCCTTTTTAGAAATATAAAAATTTTGCTGAAATTTTATAGGAACTATCACTCAAAATTATAAAACTTCATTACAGAGTTCATCAAAGCACAAACATAACCACCATTAGTTCAACAAATATTTTGAACCTCAAAACTAGCCAAGAGTCATTAACAGCAATTTAAAAATATGGCATATTAGGTACTTTTTACATGTGGCAAAACATAAATTTATCTCATACGGCGGGATGTTCAACTAACCTATACGACTTGACATTAAGGCATAAAAACATTCGTGGGCTGATACAAAGTACACGAACAATAAGGACAATAGTGAGGATTTTTATGATTATGTACATTCTAGGGGTAAGTGTTTTTATCTTTATATAGAAACTTGAGGCTGGGTGCATTGGCTCACGCCTATAATCCCAGCACTTTGGGAGGCCAAGGCAGGCCAATCACCTGAGGTCAGGAGTTTGAGATGAGCCTGGTCAACATGATGAAACCCTGTCTCTACTAAAAATTTAAAAAATTAGTCGGGTGTCGTGGCACATACCTGTAATCCCAACTACTCAGGAGGCTGAGCCAGGAGAATCACTGGAACCCGGGATGCCACGGTTGCAGTGAGCCAAGATCGTGCCACTGCACTTCAACCTGGGTGATAGAGTGAGACTCTGTCTCAAAAAAAAGAAACTTGAAGAGAAAACCTACTACATTAAAAAGGTAAAGTTGGATATACAATGATGGTTTTACATCTTTTCCTTTCCTCTTATAGCTTAAGCACCATCTGCATGCTCCCCACTCTTAGCTAGCACATCTCTTATTTCACTGAGAAAAGAGTATTGATTAGATGAGAACCATATTATTTTCCATCAAATTGACCAGCCTACCTATCCATGTCCGTACCCTTTGTCTTCCTTCGATTAAACTGAATTGAATCTTCCTTCTCTCTTTTAAGGCTATTTTATACCCCAATCTTATCCCTCTTGAGCTTTTCAGAGACTTTTCTTGCAATTGTCCCCTCTCTCTCTCCTGCATCATCAATTCTTTCATTGTTACTGGCTCATTCTTATCACCATGTAAACGTGCTTCCAAAATTTCTTGAGAAAAACCTCCCTTGGCCTCAGGTCCTCCTTCAGCTTCCCCCCAGTTCCCTACTTCCTCAAAAGAGTTCTCTAAATAGTCATTGTCTCTACCCCCTCACCTTCCTGTCTCCTCACCCAATGATTCTTCCATCCACCACTTCACTGAGGTCACTATTGTATAGGTCAAATTTGTTGGTAGCATGTAGATAAAATTCCAATTCATGATGCTAGTCTATAATAAATAGACAATTGTAGTCAAAAACATAACAATCAGCTGTCTAACTTATAAAATACAGACAATCCTGTCTTCTCTACCTCACAGGGTTGTGAATCAAATGACATCATGCAAGTAAATATTTCAATAAGCCACAATGTACAATATATGTAAGTGTTATTATTTTCAAAAGCATGGATTTTTATAGTTCTTATCAAACCCTACTATAAACTAAGAAACTAGAAAATAGTACATTATCCACAGACTTTTTTGAACAAATAAATGAATGAACTGAAACACTTGGTTTAGTGGAGAATTCTGGCTGGAAATGACCAGAAGCATCCAACTAGAGTGATGTTAAAGAAAATAGCAGCACCTAGAAACTACACTTTTTTTTTTTTGAGACAGAGTTTCGCTCTTGTTGCCCAAGCTGGAGTGCAGCGGTGAGATCTTAGCTCACAGCAACCTCCACCTGTCGGGTTCAAGAGATTCTCCTGCCTCAGCCTCCCAAGTAGCTGGGATTACAGGCATGCACCATCACACCCAGCTAATTTTTTTGTATTTTTAGTAGAGACAGGGTTTCTCCATGTTGGTCAAGCTGGTCTCAAACTCCCGACCTCAGGTGATCCGCCCGCCTCAGCCTCCCAAAGTACTGGGATTACAGGTGTGAGCCACTCAGCCCAGCAGCACCTAGAAACTATAAACAAAAAAATTATTCCTTCCATAGTAAAATGTAGAACACCCATCTAACACCTTGAATAATAAATAAGCTCTCATTTTGTTCAAGAAATTATCTGAGCCTTCAAAGAACCGTTCTTATTTCAGTTTCCATTTAACTGAGAAGCTGTCTCATACAGTCACACAGCAAATAAAGATAACAAATACACACACTTCTATATTTGTATTTGTTACACACAAAAAAGAGGTGCTTTTTGTGCTTAGCCAAGACTCAAACATCAACGCCATCAACTAAAATAGCCAATGTAAAACATAATAAACTCAGTAAAAATATATTTCTTATCATCTGGTAAGTCCTTGCTTTAGGATACAGTTAAAATAAACTAATGAACATCTTGAGGCCCTGAGCTACATACATCATAATAGCCTGCTTTGCAAAATCACACTTAAATTATCATGGTCTATCTATCAAATATTTAAATTTTGGTTGCCCACATTATGATATTCTCCAAGACTTTGAAAACTTTTCCACATAGTCTAATGAGGCACTTGGAGGCATGACTGGTCAGCGTCAGATTGAAAATAAATGTGGTTTCCAGATATTTCCTTTAGGATTGGCTGACATCAGTCTACCATGTAAGAGTTTATGGGGGAGAGCAAGAAAGCTTGACTTAAGAACAGCCCTGCCGCCAGAGTAAACAGTGCCACAAACCAAGGAAATTTAAAGCACATGCCTTATTGTCAAGTTTAACTTGTTTGACACACCCAAACAGCCATCCCAGCTTCTAAACACTCATTTCTGTTTCAATAATTTATACTTAATCGTGAAGATAAAACAAATACATTTGTTCACATAAATATACGGTAATTATAACTGTTGCCAAAGAACTCAACTTGTCACTGTCCCCATGTACTATATGGGAAATTGTTAGAAGTAATAATAATGACAGAGAAACATCACAGAGAAATGGGACCAAAGCAATATCAATCAGGAGCTAAGTATGACACATTTTATTTCTTTCTAAACTACAACTAAACCTGTATGTACCTAAAATATAAGGTGATATCGTTTTGCCAATGTATTCTCTCTTCCTACATATCTTACATACCATCCTCCTGAGTTATGGTGTAAAAATCTTTGTAAGACATGAAGAATTATAGTTGGAAATTATAAAGAGAAAAAATAAATCACAAAGATTATAAAATGAAAATTATTTCAATAGTGTAAAAATATAGAAAGAGATGTTACTATATTAAATAATGTATTTATATCTTATTCTTATATATATACATATGTACATAAAAGACTAGAATAAAATATACTATAAGTTTTTTATGGGGTTATGCTGCAGTGACAAATAATCCCAGAATTCCTTCATCTGTTATGTATTTGGGAGTAATTTATATGATTTATAGTAATAAAGGTTTAATTCTTGCTCTGGTTTCATGTCAGTTGTAGCTCTGTTTTGAGTCTTCTTTGTTCTACTAATTAGTGCAAAGTAACAGCCATTTTTCAGTACTTTGTTCTTCTCATGGTCAAGAGAAAAAAGCTAAAGAGAAACCACTTTTAAAGGTTGCACTCAAAAGCAGCCCATCATTTCCAACACATCTCATTGGCCAAAGCAGGTCCCATAGACAAGACTCACCTTACCGGAGCAGCAGGAACAATCCCCTCCCAGGGAGGACCGCACACATCACATGGAGAAGTAGTGATTACTAGAAAAAATAATACAATTTGCAGCAATAACCATTATCTCTTGGTGGTGATATCAGGGCTATTTTTCTTTTTCTTCCTTATACTTGTATATTGGTTCCTTTTCTATATAATGAACATGTGTTACTTTTAAAAGAAAAAAAGTAAATGTCACACATAAAAAGAAATCTATTGAATCATACCACATCATTCACCTCCCACTTCACTTTCCTCCTGTCATCTGTGGTGAAGTGTGTTCTGATGTATCATTGGCCGTGGGTGTTGATCTGTTGGGCTGTCCATTCTTTCTCACTGAGTCATGCGTAGGCTTCCTTTTCATGCCACGCAGCACTATAAAATCGACCTATGAACAATATCAATTACATTACTGAAGAGTGGATATTGGTGTGTAGCCCAGTGGTTCTCAGCTTAGGACAATTTTGTTTCCTAGAGGATATTTGCAATGTCTGGAGACATTTATGATTGTTACAACTTGAGGGCAGGAGGTGCTTTGGTATCTAGTGGCTAGAGGAAAGGGATGCTGCTAAAGGCAGCCCCCCTCAGTGTAAAATTATCTGACTCAAAATGGGTACAATAGATACCAAGGTTAAGAAACCATGTGGTCCCCTGATAATGTAATTCCTACTTTAAAAGACCACTGAGAATCTTGCAAGTGCTTTGACACTCAAGTCCTTCAGCCTTCAGACCATGGATAGTGATTTCCTAGAGGCTGACTATCATATAAATGTGATCTATGGCTGAAGATGGTGCTGGGGGCTGGATTTATTGACAAATGAAATCACACAATCACATAGCTTAAGGACTTTTGCCATCAGGACTTAGGGGTTAAATTAATACTGAAAATTATTTAGAAATAATGTCTGGGTGATGACTGTGAGACTGATTCTTGAGAGAAATTGCTCTGGTATTTTGCACAGGAAATTGTTGCTGACATGAGGAAGAGTATTTGGAAACAAGCAAGGAATGTTGTGACAGTTTGTCAGTCATGAGTAACTAGAAATCATACAATTATTACCATCATTTGTGTACATGTCTGTCACTTTACCTTCATCTGTTATGTATTTGGGAGATGGAGGAGAACAAGAGTGACATCACCACAATATTTAGAGGTATCTTGTAACATTTGTACTACACATTGTGTTCTCAAAGGTTATTAATTGACTACAATCAATTCTAAATTTAAAACAAATGTTACATAAGTTTCTCAATTTAAGAGATTATTTTATAAAAGCTCCTACTTATAAACATTATCTTGAAATAATTAAGATATGATCTATGTCCTCTTCGTCTTGCCCTATTTTTCCTCTATGCCCTATACTAGAGGTTTCTTCCCACCAAAACTCAGTGCCCTCTTTTTGCCATCTTTCCTATGCCAGAATTCCATACCCTCACAAAATACTCACTCCTTCCTACCTAGTATGTGAATCAGGATTGCTGTGCCTATAACACTTGCCATCATATCACAGTGTTTAACTGTGTCTTCCCACTAAATTATGGCCGGTAAAAATGAGACCACTTTGTAACCCAGATGTTTATGTAATGTCCAGTACACCGCAAGTGTTAATGGCTGATTTTATGTTAACATATCCTCTCAATGACCAGATTTCATTGTAAAGGAAAAATGAATTTGAGGTATTTTTTATATGAAGAGATGAATAACTTTCAAAAGAATATATATGCTGACCCAAAGGAATAAATGTCTAATAGTAAAGTTTCACCCAGAGAGACAGTAGAATAGGAAAGAAATTTTGAAGCAAGAGAGGCTTCCCAGGTTCAATTCATTATTTAAAGGCAATTGTCTACTTCAACATGACCAGGCCTTGCTCTGCAATAAAGAACTAAAGCTGCATCTAGCATATTGTCCGTTACTTGGGTTCCTGAAACTAAAAAACAGTTTTCTTAAAATTATAGCTGATGAAATTCTAACACATATCGCAATGAGATGGCTGGAAAAATATTTATCTGCATGTTAACAATGCCAGCTTGATTTAGGATATATTTGTTATTGACATTTTTAATCATATACCTAAACACTACACAGAATTCTTCTCAATTTCACAGTTTATTAAGTTATGTTTTTATAAAATAGTATGATATTTTGATTGCTGCTTTTATGGGAAGGGGGATTTGACTTTTGTTTGAACTTTCTAACAGTACATACTCTGGCAATAGTTGCTATCTTTTTCCCCTGGAAAAAGCCCTTAATCTTAATGGCTACACTTAATGTTTGGTGCTCTTCAAGATACTCGATTTAGCATTTTATTGTGTACTTTCTTCTATTAATCACAAATAATGTTTTTGACATATGTCAGCTTTTCCACTGCAAGTTCCTTGAGGGAAGGATTAGATTGCAAACAAGTATTACCAGTTCACCAATGGGTTGTGTTTCCAAAGTCTTATCTTTTCAACAGATATTTATTGATCAGCTATCCTATGCTAGATTCTGTGCTAAACATTGGAATAAGCACAGTTACTTAATTGGAAGTTGGTTTGTTAAAACTCAGAACGCATTTTTCCATAAAAGCAGTACTTTAAAAGGAAGTTAAAATTGCACATGATCCCCACAAATCAATTTTATATATCACATGATTCTATGCATTCATCTTATGTTCCTATTAGCTTGGTGCAAACGTAATTGTGGTTTTTGCATTGCTGAAATTTGCAATTTGACATTGGAATACATTCTTAAATAAATGTCGATATGTTATACATCATTTTGATGCACATTTCTCATTTTATTTTCTTGCTAGTAACTTATTACTTGCTGTTTATTTCATATTTATTTTAGACTTTGGAAATAATGTTAGACAAAAAGCAAATTCGAGTGATGTTCTTACGCGAGTTCAAAATTGGTCGTCAAGCAACAGAGACAACTCACAACATCAGCAATGCATTTGGCTCAGGAACTGGTAACCAACATACAGTGCAGTGGTGGTTTAAGAAGTTTTGCAAAGAAGACAAGAGCCTTGAAGATGAGGATCATAGTGGCGGGCCATCAGAAGCCGACAGCGACCAATGGAAAGCAATCATCAAAGCTGCTCCTCTTACAACTACACTAGAAGTTACGGAAGAACTCAATGTCAACCATTCTAAGGTCATTCAGCATTTGAAGCAAATTGGAAAGGTGAAAAATCTCGATAAGTGGGTGCCTCATGAGCTGAGTGAAAATCAAAAGAATTGTCAAGTGTCATCTTCTCTTACTCTATACAACAATGTGAACCATTTCTCGACTGGATTATGACATGCAATGAAAAGTGGATTTTATACAGCTGATGATGACTAGCTCAGTGGTCAGACCGAGAAGAAGCGCCAAAGCACTTCCCAAAGCCAAACTGGCACCATAAAAAGGTCATGGGCACTGTTTGGTGGTCTGCTGCCGGTCTGATCCACTACAGCTCTCTGAATCCCATTGAAACCACTACATCTGAGAAGTACACTCAGCAAATGGATGAGATGCACTGAAAACTGCAATACCTGCAGCCAGCATTGGTCAACAGAAAGGGCCCAAGTCTTCTCCACAACAACGCCTGACCTCTCTTCGCACAACCAAGGCTTCAAAAGTTGAAAGAATTGGGTTACCAAGTTTTGCCTCATCCGCCACTTTCACCTGACCTCTTGCCAAGCGACTACCACTTCTTCAAGCCGCTTGACAACTTTTTTCAAGGAAAACCCTTCCGCAACCAGCAGGATGCAGAAAATGCTTTCCAAGAGTTCGTCAAATACTGAAGCACAGATTTTTATGCTACAGGAATAAACAAACTTATTTCTCATTGGCAAAACTGTGTTGGTTTAATGGGTCTGGTTTTGATTAATAAAGATTGGTTAAACCTAGTTATAATGATTTAAAGTTCATGGTCTGAAACCACAATTACTTTTTTTAAAAATTTTTATTATTATTATACTTTAAGTTCTGAGGTACATGTGCAGAACGTGCAGGTTTGTTACATAGATATACACGTGCCATGGTGGTTTCGTGCACCCATCAACCCGTCACCTACATTAGGTATTTCTCCTAGTGCTATCCCTCCCCTAGCCCCCTACCCCGTAACAGGCCCTAGTGTGTGATGTTCCCCTCCCCGTGTCCATGTGTTCTCATTGTGAAACAAACAGCAATTACTTTTACATCAACCTAATAGAAGAAGCAAATTTAAATTATGGCACATCAAAATGTTTTCTACAAATGGTAGAAAACAAATGATGTTATAATATTGCAATGAACAAAAGAGGAGCTGAATTCATCCCCCACTCCATACTCCCAGGGCGGATCTTGTCTCCTCTGAGTCAATTGGCATGTGACATTGCCCTGACTGTTCTCTGTGCTTCAAAGACTGGAGGGAAAGATTCCTTACCCCTTCTGAGGCAGGGAACTCTTCCTTTCTCATTGGAAATGACCCAGGAAGAGACAGTGCTGATTCACCCTGGCTGTTCTGTCACACAGGAGAAATAGCCTGGATGGGCTGGGTGTGGTGGCTCATGCCTGTAATCCCAGCATTTTAGGAGGTGAGGTGATGGATCACCTGAGGTCAGGAGTTCGAGACCAGCCTGGCCAACATGGCAAAACCCCATTTCTACTAAAAGTACAAAAATTACCCAGGAGTGGTGGCACAGACCTATAGTCCCAGGTACTCTGGAGGCTGAGACAGGAGAATCGCTTGAACCCAGGAGGGGGAGGTTGCAGTGAGCTGAGATGGTGCCATTGCACTCCAGACTGGGTGACAGAGCAAAAAAAAAGAAAGAAAGAAAGAAAAAGAAAAGAATAAAAGAAATAGCATGAATGGTCCTAGGCAGCTAGGCAGGGTATGAGAGAAACAGAACACGGGCCCTTGATGCCGTCTCCATGTTGCTAAACTCACTACCCCTAAAGTCTGACTTATTTCTGGGATTTCTAGGATATAATATAATAATTTTCCTTTATGTTAAGCCAGTTTGTGTCAGGTTTTTATTACTTGCAGCTAAAATGATCTTAAACCAATATCAAACCTTTGGGAATAGAGAACCCTGTACTGTTCTATTCTTATTCTATTCCTGGCGATAAGACTTCCTCTATAACTTCCAAGACCTAGTATTTTTCTGAGACATCACTGGGCAGATATCTTTTTGCTTATAGAGGAACCATTCCTGCTTCCTGCTACAGCCCACGGTGCCTCACTTTTTTCCCAAACCAGAAAGAAAAAAAAAATATATTCAGATACTAAAGGAGACAAATGGCATGAAGCCCAGAGACAAGCTATTTTTCTTTTTCCACTTCAAATAATGCTCAAATCTCAGCCAGTTTCTTTTCAACAGTTCACCACCACATCTAAAAATCTAAATGTGTGCTGTATTGGTAGTTGCCTTGAATTCCAAATTACCCTGAACACCCGTTCCTAATCATGGAGATCTTGATTGGAACTAAATTTGTTCTCTGTGTAGAAATCACTCATGTTCCAAGAGCAGTTTCTCCTCTGGTCAAATTAGCTGTGTAAATATTACAAATAAAAATATATGTACGGGCAAGTGGATTACAAAAAGGCATTTCCTTATAAATGATCCATATGACCCCAAATTAGAATGTGTCTTGCAAATAGGGAGAGCCTGGGAAAGATTATTAGACCATAACAACTGGTGCCCATAAACTGCCTCAGACTTGGAGGCCAAACTCTCACCAGTGTAAGCTTAAAAAAAAAAAAAGGATGGTGGGGAAAACATGGGAAAGAGAGAGAGGAAAGTTTTAGGTTTAAAATTTAAAACTCCTAAAACACAGGCTGGGTTTTGAAAAACAAGGGGAAGGATACTTTGGGAAGAATGCATAGATTAAGGATTTCCTTGCCTTTTTCCAAGTTTCTGCCTTTACTGTGTTTCCATCCTATTGTAAGCAATTTAATTCATCCTTTCATAATTTTATAACAACTTGTATTTAAAATTTGGATAGGGCTTAGAAAGAAAATAAACAAAACACACCCAACGTCTTTTATCATTACATTAAGCTTAGGGAGAATCTTTAGTGTGGTACTTTCTTCTCTTATGAAGATAGTCAACCACATTATAAAAGGCTTAAAGGCACGAAAATACACACTTACAGAGCCATGGTATTCTGCTGTTTTCCTGGGGAAAATTCTATTTATCCTATGCATGAGTCAGTCCCATGGAACAAAACTGTAAAATTTTGGACATCAAATCTCAATACAGGGGAAAAGTTCAGCAACAGAATACAATTGCTCCTTTTCCTTTGTCTCCTTCTATTATAACATTGAGTGTCGGGAATTTGTTCATTTGATCTTTGTCTAAGAAAAAGAAGTAAACAAATCTTGCTAAGTGTTAAGCCTGTTTCAAACCAACGAGCACTCTGCCTATCCGACGTTGGACTCTCAGGCAACAGTGATTACACTTTGATGCTATAATTTTCAAAGAATCCTGTAGGCTAAAGAAAGAATTATATATATTTTGTCAGGAAAATTTTCTTTTTGAAATAGAACCACATAGATGCTTTATGCTATTTATGTGTGTATAAAATAAAACTATTACTATGAACAGTGTCCATTATAGGTAACAAGCAGTGAATTGATTGTAGCTTAGAATAAACTGTCTTACAAGAAACAAGAATATAGAAACAAATCATACTTCAATACTCACCTAAAACAGTTGTTAAAGCCATAGATCAGTTCCTCTGAGTTTAGATGTTACACAAATCAATCATTTATAGACCACCACGTAATAAATCATGCAAGTTCAAATTAGATAGTTATTATTAAAATATCCATCCTACGAAACTTCTAGACACCATCAAAAAATTATTTCATTTGAATTAAACTGCTTTAAAAAGGACTGTGTGTGTGCATGTGCGTGTGTGTGTGTGTGTGTTTCCTTCTTCAAAAAGATGAGGCATCTGTTAGAAAAATGTGAACGAGGAAAGACATTCCTTCTTGGCCATATCACATAATGTCTCCATTTTAACCAAGTATTTTACCATATCATGTCTAACTTTCTCTGCCTTCATTTTAAATGTTCTCTCACCCTCCATAATCCATCGGATTTCCCAATAATCTCAAACATTCCCTTCCACTCCAGGACGGTCTTTAAATGTATCCCTCCAGATGCCACACTCAATTCTGCTATTATGATGATGATGACTTTGTTCTTGCTTGAGGAAAGCGGAAAAGTTCAGCCTCACTCCCACCACTATTTTCTTACTTGCCCTAATCCTTTGCATCTTAACTGCCTCCTCTCTCATCACTCCTCTGCAGCCTGACTGATAGGTCTCACATCTCTTCATGACAGAATCACACATAAACGAGTCCCTGGCAGCTCAGTTCTCACTTGCTTTGATTAACTAGTATTATCATTCTCTTCCCAACCACACTGTAGACCTACCGAGAGCAAGCACTTTGGTTATCTCATAGAACAGCAATTTAAGCTACCAAAGGTTGTATGCTGATTGATTCTTCATAACTATTTTTTTTCTGTAAATCTTAGCTATAGAAACTTGTTCCAGAGGCCAGGCACGGTGGCTCAAGCCTGTAATCCCAGCACTTTGGGAGGCCGAGACGGGCGGATCACGAGGTCAGGAGTTTGAGACCATCCTGGCTAACATGGTGAAACCCCGTCTCTACTAAAAAATACAAAAGCTAGCCGGGCGAGGTGGCTGGTGCCTGTAGTCCCAGCTACTCGGGAGGCTGAGGCAGGAGAATGGCGTAAACCCGGGAGGCGGAGCTTGCAGTGAGCTGAGATCGGGCCACTGCACTCCAGCCCGGGCGACAGAGCAAGACTCCGTCTCAAAAAAAAAAAAAAGAAAAGAAACTTGTTCCAGAAAATACTTTAGGGGAAAAAAGCAAGTAGCAAAATAGTATACCAGAGTACACTATAGAGTATAATTTGATTTGTGCTAAAAAACAAAATGATATACTTACATATGTTTCTATAGGCTGTAAAAGTTCTAGAAAAATGTACCTCAAACTGTTATCAGTAATTACCTCTGGAGAACTAATAGGTAAACAGGGCTTAGGTGAAGAGGCAAGAAGTGATATGGGTTATAAGAGCCTTTAACTTTTCCTTTAAATTTTTTTAATATTTGTAGGCCACAGTGGCTCACGCCTATAATCCCAGCACTTTGGGAGGCCGAGGCAAGTGAATCACCTGAGGTCAGGAGTTCGAGACCAGCCTGGCCAACAAGGTGAAACCCTGTGTCTACTGAAAATACAAAAATTAGCCAGGCATGGTGGCACATGCCTGTAATCCCAGCTACTCAGGAGGCCAAGGCAGGAGAATCTTTTGAACCCAGGAGGCAGAGGTTGCAGTGAGTTGGGATTGCACCACTGCACTCCAGCCTGGGCAAGAGAGTGAGACTCCATCCCAAAAAACAAAATTGTAATATTTGCTTTTATAGAACGAGCATTACTGTTATTTTTATTTTCAAAACCTAGAAAAGTACAAAATTGATAAGTACAAAGATTATATCACATGATTCACTTCAGGTTTTATGAATATTCCATGTTTTCAGAGGTGTTACCCAGCAAGTTTAAAACACAGGGCCAGATCCTGCTACCTGGAGACCTTTGAAATTGGCAGGGCCGCCAATTCAGCCACTTTTAATTCGTTCAGCCAATTCGGCCACTATTAATACATTCGAAAAACTTACCATGTCATCGCTAACTGTTGCTTCTTTGAAGAAGTGCCATATTATACATTGTGCCATACATATATTGATAATTCATAAAATTTGAACAGCCTCTCTGTTTTTTTAGTTGAATCGACACCTTGTAATGCAAGGGAAAATATAAAAGTCATCAATGACACCTTCCTCATCGGGTGATCGTTTTACACTATAACCTGGATCAATTCCCTCTGACACTAGGCCTGTGCATACTCTGGCTGAGAAAGGTTTGACTGAGTACCATCACCTTAGAGAAATTTGAGACTTGCTGGATTGTTGTGGTTCTCAAACTTTAGCAGGCATCAGGATCACCTGAAGGGCAAGCAGATGGTTGGCCTCACCTCCAGAATTTCGGATACAGTAGGGTTTGCCCCAATATTTGCATTTCTAACAAATTCCCAAGTGGTGGTGATGTTGAAGCTGCTGCTCCAGGAACCACACTTTGAGAAACACTTTTCCATGGGTACTGAGGCTAACTTTTGTTCTTTACTTTCTTTTTTTTTTTTTTTTTTTTTTTTTTTTTTGACAAGGTCTCACTGACAGCCAGGCTGGAGGGCAGTGGCACAGATCTCCCCTCACTGCAGCTTCAACCTCCCAGGCTCAAGTTATCCTCCCACCTCAGCCTCCCAAGTAGCTGGAACTACAGATGCCTGCAACCATGTCCAGCTAAATTTTATACTTTTTTTGTTTTGCCACATTGACGAGGCTGTTCTTAAACTCCTGGACTCCAGTGACCCACCTGCCTTGACCTGCCTTGACCTCCCAAAGTACTGGGATTACAGGAGACAGCCATCACACCCAGCCTTGTTCTTTACTTCTCAAGTACCAAGGAGACTCCTTTTCCCAACTGAAAGTCTATAGCCATTTTGATTCAAATAAAATTGATGAAAAGTAGATCGGCCAATTAATATTTCAATACTTAGAATAAAATCTCTGGAGATTGATAATCCCTGGGATTCATTTTTCTTCATCTGATCATTTTCTCTGCTTTACCACAATCAACATTTCTAAATTACCTTTACCTTCTCATCCCATTCAATTTCTTATCAATTAACTAATACCAAGAATCTTTGAAATCATATGAGTAGGTTAAAAAAGGAAAAAAAGAATTAAAAATAACACTCCTAAAAACAAATCATTGTCATCCTCATTATCACCTAATTGAAAGCATAGATATTTCCTGTGAATGTATGTGCTTAAACCCGAAGAGCTTTCTCCACAGCACTTAAAGATTCTGGCAGGTTTCTTAATCAATGATAGAACAAATTTATTTGAAATGAGTTGTAGTCATTTGTTGGATGAAATAATTGGCTGTAACATGAGAATCATATATTCTGGTCATGTTCTTAAGAAGATTTTACTGACTTAAATGATGAGTTAGCAGTTACAAGATGCCTGGTGTCCATGTTAAAAAGATACCAGTTGTTCAGGAAGACAGTTTTTCCTGGCGTTTCTTAACAGAAATAGCTCTTTTGGGACTCATAAAAAAGACACTGATAAACAACAATCTTAAGAATAAACTTCAACAAAAACTACAGTCATTTCTTATGACTGCTTCTCCCTGCTTTCCTCAATGCCTGCTGAGAGCACAATGCCAAATGCAGTTCAGTAAAAACAGTTCCACAAGGGGCCAAAGCAATCTGGTCAAAGCATATAGCTGTCTGGTAGGCTGGCAAATATGAGAAAAATTGGAGAACTAAATGGAATGCGTATCCTTTTGGTACTGCTCTTCTTTTTTTTTTTTTTAGATGGAGTCTCGCTCTGTCACCCAGGCTCAAGCAATTCTCCTGCCTCAGCCTCCTGAGTAGCTGGGATTGCAGGCACCTACCACCACACCCGGCTAATTTTTGTATTTTTAGTAGAGACAGACTGGTCTGGAACTCCTGACCTCAGGTGATCCGCCGCCTCAATCTCCCAAAGTGCTGGGATTACAGGCAGGAGCCACTGCACCCGGCCTGCTCTTCAAATATTATTTCTAGAGACAAAATCTATGGTAAGAGCCGGGCGCTGAAAAGGAAGAGGGGAAGCAGTGTTACACACCCAGTGAGAGTGCGGGGGTGTATGTTGCCGCTCATGCCGCTGGCATGGTTGTGGGTGGAACTGTTGCTGTTAGAGGTATTGCAGAAGGTGGCAGGCAGCTTGCAGTGAGAGAATAAATGATATCCTCCTCCACTTGTCATCATTTTGCAAATATGCAGGCAGCCCTGGCCTTGTCTGCAGTCCCCCTCCATCTTTGGGCCCTAGCGGCGCATACTCTCCATTGGAGAACTGCTAAGTTTCCAGCCGGCTTTGGTGGGGCTGCAGCTGATGAAGTGACTGATTTTCCATTGATCTGCCTGCTAAGCCCTAGTCCCATCTCTCAGAAAGTGTTTTTTCTGTATAAACCCTGCAAACTGGAAGATAACTAAAAAGACATCATGCCATGGCTATCCAGGACACTTCCATCCGTTATATTGACTTTCACAGGAAGGCCTAAAGACCTGCTCCACCTATGTTTCAATGTGATCATATGTGCCTTGAGAAACACAAAGAGGAAAGAATAATGCCATATTCTGCCACTGTTTACATACATTAAATAACATTTAAACTTTGTATATGTTGTAAAGTAGAGAAGCAGGAGGATGTTCAAGAAGGACTATGTGCTTTTGTAAATAAAATATAAATGTATTTAGAAATGTCTGTGAAGAGGGACAAAGAAACAAGAAACTACCAAATGGTGTACCATAAAATGGGAGTACCCTTTTGCCACTCTTTCAGTCCCTCCCTCTCAGTTAGATGGATCCACACAGGGAAATGAAGCTTTCAGTAAGCAGGGGTCTGTAGTTATCAAGAGTACCAGCTAGCTCTTTTATTGGCGTATAAAGAGAGAGAGGGCTCAAATGCCCAAACTGATTGCTGATGTCTTAAATATTCCCTTTCCTCTGGGAAAGCTAACAGGAGAGTTTCTTTAGGGTCTGCTTCTCTTTCCAATTTCTACTTTTCTAACAGCTCTCCTCTTTTCCAAGATAATCAAAAAATAAGAGTTTCTTAATTTTGTGTTTGGGGAATTTGAGAATCAATTTGAACTTGAGAAGTTTGGATTGGATGCACACTGTATTCCAGAAAAGAAAAAATCAACTTACTGCTTTGGAAAGGCCAAAGTAAAATAGATTTTGTCTTGTTGAATTGCAGTCCTCTGAGTTCTCTTTTAGCTTGTGATGAAATATACACATTTATGGGACATACCTACTTAGACATGGAAATTAGACACTGAATTAAGTTTTTAAATGATATTTGAAAACTCCAAAGAAATTCAAACGAAAATTAACTTCTGAGATGACTTATCATGTCAGTACTACTATATATGATGTGGTAAAAATGTCAAAGCAAAGTACTGGAACATCTACCATTAAGTTATACTTTGTGTAGAGCTCATTTCTCTTAAACATTTCAAATAGAATCTTAATAACACAAAATTTTGTTTTGGCAGTATAAGTTTCTGAGAGTTAGGAAACGTACCCCATCCTTATTTGCATCTTACAGAAACCCGGTGTGAAACACTAGCTTTAAAGCCAAACTGCCTATAGTTTATTATTGGCTATGCAATTCTTTTGCTGTTGGAGCCAGTGGGTTAGATTATTTGTGCCTCAGTTTCCTCCTCAATAAAGGAGGATAATAATGGTGTCTACATCATAGATTAGTCTAATAGATTAGTCCACTAACTTTTCTATTAGTCAGTGGAAAAATTAAGTATTTTAATTCATGTGAAAAAATTAGAGCAATGCCAGCATGTGCTCAAAAATTATTAGTAGTACTTTATAAAATCCATATTTCATAGACACTGCACGTCCTTTTTTTTTTTTTTTTTTTTTTTTGAGATGGAGTCTCGCACTGCCACCCAGGCTGGAGTGCAGTGGCAGGATCTCGGTTCACTGCAAGCTCCACCTCCCAGGTTCACACCATTCTCCTGCCTCAGCCTCCCTAGTAGCTGGGACTACAGGCGCCTGCCATGACGCCTGGCTAACTTTTTGTATTTTTAGTAGAGACAGGGTTTCGCCCTGTTAGCCAGGATGGTCTCCATTTCCTGACCTCATGATCTGCCTGCCTTGGCCTCCCAAAGTGCTGGGATTACAGGCGTGAGCCACCACGCCCAGGCTACATCTCTTTTTAATCCATTTTGTGCAAATACTTTGTTAAATCCTCTTATTTGGCCACAGATTTTTATTATACCTAGGACTGCAATACTTAAATCAGATAACAAAGTAATATGTGGAAAAATCAGGATTCTTAGATTAACAGTAGCAAATGCACATTCTTCAGAGGCCCTGACCTTGGACCTTGGGATTCAAGGTGTCCAAAGTAAAGTTTTGATCTTTAACACAGGAAGCACCATATACATTTGTATAAACAAAGGAGACAGACAAATAAACAAACGTCTCCAGTAATCTTGTTCACCATCATACACTTTCTTTAAATTGGCCTGTACTCCCAAAACAATATCTGGTTGGGCAGAAAAGAAAAACAAAAATAAGAAGTACCCTAATTGAAAAGTGATTGGGTAAGGCGGGGCTCTTCTGATCACTTTCACATTCATACCAATATTATTGCTGTCCCCTATGTCCCCTTCTCCAAAGGGGAAAGAAAAAGTTACCACAGGTGGAAAATTGCTTCTGGCATTAATCCTCCTAGCTCAGATCAAAAAAATGGATATCAGTAATCTCTTCTGGAATAGCTGCCATTATTCATTTTAGTACCATGATGAAAATGCATAGGGAAAAAAGGCTCTTTGGCCACTTTCAAAGAAACTCACTGAAGAAATACAATGAACAAGCATATCTGTGCATACTAAAAATCCCAATTTCATCCAACTTGATTACAAAGCAGAAGCAAGACCCCGTTTTTTTTAGTGTATTTTATTCCCTTAGAGGTTTTGCCAAAAGGCAGACTCCTAAGTTATCAAACTCAGAATTTTCCCCAATCCCTTATTTTTCCAGTTTGCTGCTTGCGGTTAACTCTATTACTAACTTATAGCGATAAACACCTGGAGTCCATCAAAAACAAAGAGAGGCTTATTCAGTGGGTGCAGCCCAGCCTGGTGAACACCCTGAGCAGAAGCAAACTACATAATATAAGACTTGAGCAGGAATATGTTTTTTATGATGTGCCAGCATAAGGGGGATCAAAGGCTAAAGTCAAATAAATAGCAACTGGGCACCAGCAGAGGAAACATATTTAGACTTTAAAATAATCAAAAACAAACCCAAAGAACACTAACACCCTCCACTTTCAGCAGTCATATTTTCCCTCTTTTTAGACATGGCTTAAACCTGTCAAGAGTTCTGAAGCTAATTACTGAATCTAAAGAAGAATCCTGCCTTTCATTGAGGTTGTGACAATCACAAAAAGACTGGGCCTAGATAGATAGACCCTCCCCCCACTTCCCCCACCCCTTCAGCCTCTTCATGCCAACCCCCTCCTCCTTCCTCTATTGGCCTATTATTAAATTTACCTTGGCCACGTTATGGAATTTGCCGGCTGACATTAACCCATTTATTAAGCTTGACTCCTCCTTATCTAAAACATCTCTAGGCAAACTGAAACAATCTGTCTGCCATCCACTGATTGGCAGGGGAAATTTTTCCAGGTGGTACAACCAGCTCCCTTCAAATGACTCGCCAACGTTATTTTAGCCTGGCAGAATGATGGAAAGAAGGGCTGAGCAACCCATATTCGCCGCCATGTTTAGAACCCGCAATGTATTTACATAAATAATTTTGAAAGATTAGTAGTACTGTAAAGAAGTTGAGGATGGGGGGCCCAGCACCAATGGGAGGAGGTAGATAGGAGAGCTGAGAATTGACAGGCTCACCCCTGAGGGCAAAAAGCTACATCTGTATTTGATTTGTCAGGGATTTACATTAGTGAAACTTTAACTCTGCAGATGATACATAAGATTACACTTACAGAACAAGCTTATGCAAATATAGCTTAAACTCCATGGTATGTGGCCCAGACAGTGAATTTGGCAGATTTCATTGAGTCTGGTGGCTGGATCTAATAAATTCATTTACATGAAGGATCAGGACATCTGGAAAAGTAGCATGGTGGTTTATTGAAACATAAATAACATTAATTGAAAGGTTACAAGTATGCAAAACACTTCATGTAGGCGATACAAAATGTTATAAAGCTGCTTCCCTATTCAAATAAAGCAAAAGAGAAGAATATCTTGCTAACATAAACAGAAAAGGTAATTTCCAGGATCTAATTTAAATGTCACTTTACATAGTGAGAGTGAGAGAGGCAACCCATTTTGTTTTTTGTTATCCTGACTTTGTAGTAAACCAAACCTACTGTCTTTTCCAAACCTACACTGGACTGCCCTCCTGATACAAATCTTAGGCACTAATTAGCAGCAGCAAAGTAGTAACATAATTAAATTTATTTTCAGCTAGAAATCCCCAAACTGTCATGCCGTTTTGTACTCAGAAAAGCACGGTTGAGATCTCAAGCTATTTCTTCCGTGAGTTTATTTTTATTTTAGTGCTGTAATGTATACTCACTGGTAATGTGGATCGCCGGTTAATGTCTCATGGAGTTGGTTACCATCAGCATAATAACAAATTACCCAGAGGAAAATGAGCAAAGATTGATATCATATGATTTAAAAGCTGAGAGGAAAGCTCAGGTGGTTTATAATCATTTGAGTACCTCAAGATTAATTTATAACTTGGTAACCCATTCAAACACCCCTTCATCATTTATTCTCAAATAAAGAGATGACTTAACTGCTCAGTCACTCAAAACGCCTCCTGCCCAAACCAATAGCAAGCCATTCCTTTTAAAAGGACTGTTTTCTATAAGTCATTATCAACATGCTGACTTTGAAAAGTCATGCAAATGAGGAAGCAGGAAATCTGGCATTCTCTCAGGTATGGCGATGGAGTGAGTGGAGCCCCCTCTAGAAACTCTATGTAGGTTTGACATCAAGTAATCAAGTAAAGAGCTGTTTGACCCAAACTGAAAGAGGAACTCTGACAAAAATTGTTTTTAAATGAAATAAGATTTAGTGGAGTGATTGATATACTTAGAGAATAATTTAACAAGATCTTTTTTTTTTTTTTTGTAAAACAGAGTCTCACTCTGTAGCCCAGGCTGGAGTGCAGTGGTGTAATCTCAGCTCACTACAAGCTCCACCTCCCGAGTTCACACCATTTTCCTGCCTCAGCTTCCCAAGTAGTTGGGACTACAGGTACCTGCCACCACGCCCGGCTAGTGTTTTTGTTTTATTTTTTTTTTTTTTATTTTGGAGAGATGGGGTTTCACCGTGTTAGCCAGGATGGTCTCGATCTCCTGACCTCGTGATCTGCCCGCCTTGGCCTCCCAAAGTGCTGGAATTACAGTCGTGAACCACCACCGCGCCTGGCCAACAAGATTTTTTTAAAAGAGACTAATATCCTAGATAACCTTTCTTTCCATTATATAAGAAATTAGACAACATGATTTTGTTTTAAAGCAGGTAATATCAGAAAATGAAACAAGTTTTACTGACCATTCACATTTCAACCTTTTCCATCGTGAAAACAATTTAAATGTTTTTTTTTGTTTTTGTTTTTTGTTTTTTTTTTTGAGACAGAGTCTTGCTCTGTTGCCCAGGCTGGAGTGCAATGGCGTGATCACAACTCACTGCAACCTCCACCTCCCAGGTTCAAGAGATTTTCCTGCCTCAGCCTCCTGAGTAGTTGGGATTACAGGCATCTGCCACCACACCTGGCTAATTTTTGTATTTTTAATAGAAATGGGGTTTCACCATGTTGGCCAGGCTGGTCTCAAACTCCTGATTTCAAGTAATCCACCAACCTTAGTCTCCCAAAATGCTGAGATTACAGGTGTGAGCCACTGTGCCTGGACAAGAATGTATAAAACTTTAATATCGTTATTGATGTTTCTGTCAGAAATTAAACTTGACTGATAACTAAAATTTGTCAAGTACTATACATTGCCACAATAAGTTTCTTCCACCAAAATGGATGTTTTCTTTAAAATAAAAAAAGGCATTAAAAAAGAAAAGATTTTTCGTAACTGGCTAAATGACAATAGACACATTGCAAAAAAAAAAAAAAAAAAAAAAAAAAAAAAGTCATGTTTATTGATTCCTATGGCTCTTCTAAGAACAATTTTGAAGTTTTTATACAGAAATGTCAGTTGGTTGCACAGTGACAGAATACAAAACATTTGAATCTGTTTCAAACAGATTGGTCTTATTGAACTAGTTCATCCAATAGGACATCTCGCTGCTGCTCCTCCCATGGCAAGCTGGCCACCAGTGCTGCTGGGATGCCAGGAAGTACCTCTTTACATACACAGATAGTGGCCAGTCTGAACATTTTTTTTTATTTTACTTTAAGTTCTGGCACACATGTGCAGAATGTGCAGGTTTGTTACATAGGTATATGTGTGCCATGGTGGTTTGCTACATCTATCAACCTGCCATCTAGATTTTAAACCCCACATGCATTAGGTGTTTGTCCTGATGCTCTCCCTCCAACCCAATGCAAGGAAGCTAAGAACCTCAATAAAAGTTTAAAGGAACTGCTAACTAGAATAACCAGTTTAGAGAAGAACATAAATGACCTGATGGAGCTGAAAAACACAGCATGAAAACTTTGTGAAGCATATACAAGTATCAATAGCTGAATTGATCAAGCAGAAGAAAGGATATCAGAGATTGAAGGCCACCTTGCTGAAATAAGGCATGCAGACAAGATTAGAGGAAAAAGAATGAAAAGGAATGAACAAAGTCTCCAAGAAATATAGGACTATGTGAAAAGACCAAACCTATGACTGATTGGTGTACTCAAAAGTGACACAGAGAATGGAATCAAGCTGGAAAGCACACTTCAGGATATTATCCAGGAGAATTTCCCCAACCTAGCAAGACAGGCTAACATTCAAATTCAGGAAATACAGAGAATGCCACAAAGATACTTCTCGAGAAGAGCAACCCCAAGACACATAATCATCAGATTCTCCAAGGTTTAAATGAAGGAAAAACTGTTAAGGGCAGACAGAGAAAGAGGTCAGGTCACCTACAAAGGGAAGCCCATCAGACTAACAGCAGATCTCTCTGCAGAAACCCTACAATTCAGAAGAGAGTGGGGACCAATATTCAACATTCTTAAAGAAAAGAATTTTCAACCTAGAATTTCATATCCAGCCAAACTAAGCTTCATAAGCGAAGGAGAAATAAGATCCTTTCCAGACAAGCAAATGCTGAAGGATTTTGTCACCATTAGGCCTGCCTTGCCAAAGCTCCGGAAGGAAGCACTAAATATGGAAAGGAAAAACCAGTACTAGCCACTGCAAAAAACACACCAAAATATAACGACCAATGACACTATGAAAAAACCACATCAAATAATGTGCAAAATAACCAGCTAGCATCATGATGACAGGATCAAATTCACACATTTGATATTACTAACAATATTAACAATATTAACCTTAAATGCAATTGGGCTAAATGCCCCAATTAAAAGACACAGATTGGCAAATTGGATAGAGTCGAGATCCATCGGTGTGCTGTATTCAGGAGACCCATCTCACATGCAAAGACACACATAGGCTCAAAATAAAGGGGTGGAGGATTATTTACCAAGTAAGTGGAAAGTGGAAAAAAAAAAAAAAAACAGGGGTTGCAATCCTAGTCTCTGATAAAACAGACTTTAAACCAACAAATATCAAAAAAGACAAAGAAGGGCATTACGTAATGGTAAAGGGATCAATGCACGAAGAAGAGTTAATTATCCTAAATATATATGCACCCAATACAGGAGCACCCAGATTCATAAAGCAAGTTCTTAGAAACCTACAAAGAGACTTAGACTCCCACACAATAATAGTGGGAGACTTGAAAATTTTTTTAAAAAAATTTTGCTTATAAATAGATCCAATACTTGGAAGAAAAGTGATGGCTTCCTGACAAAAAGAAATGTGTTGTTCATATTACTATACCAGGCCCCAGTGGTCAGAGTAAATTTTAATGTAATTAGAATGTCCAGCAAGTAGCCTACCCATCCAATTAAACCCTCACAATGAGTTTAACTAGGCCTCAAGTCATTCAGAAGGTTAGTTTTCTTGGACACTTCCAGAAAAACTAAGATTAGATCTCAAATTCCAAACATCATTTGATGCTCATCTGTGTTTTGCATATTTTGACCACCAGGAAGGCAGAGTTCAATAGTGAGTGCTCACTGACTTCCCCTAAAATCATTGTATGAAGTTCCAATAAGAGTTTCTCAGCCCACGTGGGATTTAAGCAGGAAAAGCCACAGGTAATAAGAGGAAATATACAGAGTTCCCAGAGGTCAAATTCGAGGTTTGTTTCCTGTGACAAGTCATCTATAATATTTATGCATTTAAGTAAACAAGAATGCCTACTTCATTTACATGACTGGAATATAATCTATATTACAGAAAAGATGTTAAGAACCCTCGAAAACAGTGCTGCACATCTATAACATGCTTTGATTGAACAAGTACAACTTAGGGACTCCAAAGTGGTGAAATGAAAGAGAAAATTGGTTGGTGCACAAATGTGTTCCTGGTTGACAATTTAACCATTTACTAGTACCAACATGTTAGGAAAGTTACCCAATGTATCTCACTTTGCTCAGATGCAAAGTGGAGAAAATAATTGTACCTACCTGGATGGTACCATAGTAAGGACTGAATGTCTTGATACATGCACAATACACTTAGAATTTTGCCTGGCACATGCATAAGGCTTTGCTACTTTTACTGCTACTACTACTGCTGTTGCTGCTGCAACCTAAGAGCCCAGCAGAGAATGGCATGTAATAGCTACCACATAATGGTGTCTTCTACTATAATTTCTAGAAGGAGCTGAAAAATGACAATAGGTTGCTGAGAATAGTTTATCAAAGTAATCTCACTTAATTCCAAAATAGTGAACAATCAGAGGCCTATGGACAAGTCACCAATACGGAAAAAGGAAAGAAGCAATTTCTTGAAGAGAAATCTTGAGATGATTAAGAGTGGCTGATTTGAGAGTTATACACCAGAGTGAGAAATGCCTGCGACATCAGTCGCAGGAGTCAACGAAACAAAGAGAAAGAGAAAACTGAAAGAAGAAAAAACGTTTGTCAAAAAGGCGAGAGTGGGTGAGGAACTTGAATCCAAAGATTGAAAGGAAGAGAGTAAGGAGAGTATATAACCATTAAAAAAGGTGTGATTTCCCCAAAGCAGCCTTCAGTAGAGTTGTTGGGGCAGCAAGCTTCTGAGAGATACTGATGTACTGTCAACTTAAGCAACTGAACAGTCCATGTTAAGCTAGTTATAAGTTCAGAAAGATATAAAAAGTACTCAAGTATCACCTCATATAGAATGTAGAAGGTACTGAGTTCAAGATATTTTTGAAGGAAAGGAATATTAAAAGACTATTTCTGGCCAGGCGTGGTGGCTCACGCCTGGAATCCCAGCACTTTGGGAGGCCGAGGTGAGCAGATAACAAGGTCAGGAGATTGAGACCATCCTGGTTAACAAGGTGAAACCCCGTCTCTACCAAAAATACAAAAAAATTAGCCAGGCGTGGTGGCAAGGGCCGGTAGTCCCAGGTACTCTGGAGGCTGAAGCAGGAGAATGGCGTGAACCCGGGAGGCGGAGCCTGCAGTGAGCCGAGATCGCGCCACTGCGCTCCAGCCCGGGCGACAAAGCGAGACTCCGTCTCAAACAAACAACCAAAAAAGACTATTTCCATGACATCAACAACTTACTTCCCTACATGTTCACAAACTTCATCTTGCCCCCTCCTGAACAACAAACCCAAAATAACATCTGGATATACTTCAGGCTCCTCGGGTATCACCAGCCCAGAAATGAACCACCTCCTCCACTGCCTCCTCTTCCAAAAACTTCCTCCTCGTTTGTCAGCAAATGACCTCACCAGAGTATCAGGTGGCCAAACTCAGTGCTTCCCTTCTCTTCCATGCTCCTCCTTAGCCAATAAAACAGTAAATCCTGTTGACTCTGCCTCTTCCAGTTCTCTCAGATCTAGCCAGCCCATCTCTTCTTAGCCACTGCCTTGTCTAAGACTTAGCAACATTTCGTTCACCAGCTTAAAGTCTTTCATTGACTTTTTTGCCTACAAGTTCAAACTCCTTGGTATGGTATATGTGGTTCTTTTTTAATTTTTAAAATATTTTTATTATTTCAGTTTTCTTTATTTTACAGAGTCAAGGTCTCACTGTGTTGTCCCGCCTGATCTTAAACTCCTGGCTTCAAGTGAACCTCCTGCCTCAGCCACCCAAAGTGTTGGGATTAAAGGCATGAGCCACCATACAGCCACATATACAGTTTTTTAGCATACCAAAGACAGGAGTGGGGAACTCTTACAGAGGGAAGTGTTTTGTTAATAGTTTGTGATACAAAGTGCTTAATTTTGCTGGAATTATTTTTCTCTCAACTTAGTTCAAAAAGAAACAATGACAAGAGAAAGAGCACCTCACCAATCATATTGTTCCCTACTGAGTCAATTCATTACACTCTCTATCACAGAATGTACCATGAATTTTTCACAACTCTGGATATCTGAACATGTTATTTCCTGTCTCTCTAACTGGCAGGCTCCTACCCATCCATCAAGATTCAGCTCAGATATCACCTGCTCTAGGCAGCTTTTCCCAACTTCCCAAGGCAAACTTTATTCCTCTCCACTGTGTTCCCACAGCATTTTAGGACCTCTACCATGAAATATATTTTTCATTTAAAATCTCATAGCCAGGTTCTCCAGGGCCAGGCATAATTCACAGGAGGTGCTTAATATATGTCTATTGAACAAATGGAATCTAGAGGTGTCTAAAATGACAGCTCCATCAGAAGTAGGTAACAAAGCAAATGTATCAATTAAAATAAATTCTTAAAGACAGATGGATGAATATCACTTAAGCAGAAAAGAATTCCCAAGAGCCATTGTTGGCAACTAAGCATAGTTTAAAAAATGAGCTGGGAAAGAATGAAAAGAAAAATAATTTACATTTCAGTCATTATTTTCTTGTGGTTCTAACCTTGAGAACATTTTAGCTGGATAAGTGTACACATGCTTTTTGGGGGAAATCCAAGTTTTTCATTGTCTGGTACACAGCAAACAGTACAACCACTTCCTTTTCCCAAATAATTTCTTTAGCCCTGAGTCTTGTCCACAAACTTGTCCATTGCCAGTCTTTCCACATTCTCCATGCTACTTCAGAATCTCTTGTCCTCACCACATTTGTGAGTAAAATTGGGTGGCTGTGGCTACTTGGTATTGCCACGCAACTAGTAGAAAAAAGGAGTGAGGGCCCAGTGCCTGATGGCCCAGCCAGCAGAAGTCTTATCTGCTACCCAGGAATAATATTAGGAAGACAGTGTAACTTCCCTTTCTCTACACTTCAACTTCCAGCCGTTACAAACTATTCTAGTGATTTGTTTCACCCTTTCTTACCTCAGCCAGCCCCAGCATTGCCTATTTGAAGATGGATACCATCTATACTCATTTGCTGGACCTACTGTAAGAAGGGCCACTTTAAATCTCTGGTCCCTGCCGGGCACAGTGGCTCATGCTTGTAATCCTGGCACTTTGGGAGGCCGAGGCAGGTGGATCATGAGGTAAGGAGATCGAGATCATGAGGCCGAGGCAAGTGGATCATGAGGTTAGCCTTCCTGGCTAACAGGGTGAAACCCCGTCTCTAATAAAAACACAAAAAATTAGCCAGGTGTGGTCACAGGTGCCCGTAGTCTCAGCTACTTGGGAGGCTGAAGCAGGAGAATGGCGTGAACCCGGGAGGCGGAGCTTGCAGTGAGCCGAGATGGCGACACTGTACTCCAGCCTGGGCAACGAAGGGAGACTGTCTCAGAAAAAAAAAAAAAAAAAAAATCTCTAGGCCCAAGCATTGTTACATCTACTCCAGTTATTTTCATAAAACAGTTCTGTAGTTTGACACCTGAGGCTCTGTGAGTAATTGCAAAGAAGGTAGTTTTAAAACATGGCCTCAAAACTCTTGACACTCTCCTACTGAGAGGTGGAGCACGTGTTCCACTCCTTGTGCCTGGGCTGTGGGGCGGCACAACCCATAGACAAAGGAAATGCCACCATGTCAGTTTTTGAGCCCAGACCTTAAGAAATTGACAGGATCTACTTCCTGTCTCTTGGGACACTGGCTCTCAGAACACAGCCACCATGCTCTTAGGAAGCCCAAGCAGCCCAGGTAAACTGAAACCAAGGCCCCTGGCTCACGGTCCTGACTGAGCTTCAAGCTGAAGGCCAGCACCCACTTGCCAGCCTATCTGAATGAGTCATCTTGAAAGTAAATCATGCATGTGTTCTTTTGAGAAATGTCTGTTCATATCCTTTGCCCACTTTTTGATGGGGTTGTTTGTTTGTTTTCTTATAAATTTGTTTGAGTTCTTTGTAGGTTCTGGATATTAGCCCTTTGTCAGATGAGTAGATTGCAAAAATTTTCTCCCATTCTGTAGGTTGCCTGTTCACTCTGATGGTAGTTTCCTTTGCTGTGCAGAAGCTCTTTAGTTTAATTAGATCCCATTTGTCAATTTTGGCTTTTGTTGCCGTTGCTTTTTGTGTTTTACACATGAAGTCCTTGCCCATGCCTATGTCCTGAATGGTATTACCTAGGTTTTCTTCCAGGGTTTTTATGGTATTAGGTCTAACATTTAAGTCTCTAATCCATCTTGAATTAATTTTCGTATAAGGAGTAAGGAAAGGATCCAGTTTCAGCTTTCTACTTATGGCTAGCCAATTTTCCCAGCACCATTTATTAAATAGGGAATCCTTTCCTCATTTCTTGTTTTTCTCAGGTTTGTCAAAGATCAATGAAAAAATGCTTGTCATCACTGGCCATCAGAGAAATGCAAATCAAAACCACAATGAAATACTATCTCACACCAGTTTAGAATGGCATCATTAAAAAGTCAGGAACAACAGGTGCTGCGAGAGGAATCTGCCGAGAAATAGGAACCACTTTTACACTGTTTGGTGCGGACTGTAAACTAGTTCAACCCATTATGGAAAACAGTATGGAGATTTCCTCAAGGATCTAGAACTCGAAGTACCATATGACCCAGCCACTCCCATTATGGGTATATACCCAAAGGCATTATAAATCATTGCTGCCATAAAGACACATGCACACATATGTTATTGTGGGCCACTATTCACAATAGCAAAGACTTGGAATCAACCCAAAGTCCATTCAGTGAACAGACTGGCATAAGAAAATGTGGCACAGTATACACCATGGAATCTATGCAGCCATAAAAAAGGCATGAGTTTGTGTCCTTGTAGGGACATGGATGCAGCTGGACAACGAAACCATCATTCTCAGCAAACTACTGCAAGAACAGAAAACCAAACACTGCATGTTCTCACTCCTAGGTGGGAATTGAACAATGAGATCATTTGGACTTGGGAAGTGGAACATCACACACCGGGGCCTATTATGGGGAGAGGGGAGGGGGGAGGGATTGCATTGGGAGTTATACCTGATGTAAATGACTGGTTGATGGGTGCTGACGAGTTGATGGGTGCAGTACACCATGGCACAAGTATACATATGTAACAAACCTGCATGTTATGCACATGTATCCTAGAACTTAAAGTATAATAATAATAAAAAAAAAGAAAGTAAATCATCCAGACCCCAGGGGGGCTGCCCTATCTGATGCTAGGAGGCACGAAACCTGCTCATGTCACTCAAATGACAGACTGAGGAACAAAATAAATGAAAGTCATTGTTGTAAGCCTCTAATTTTTAGGATGGTTTGGTACAGAACAATATATAAATGATAGAGCAAAGTAACTGACCAATGAATGATAAGAAAATGTTCAATTCCAGACCAGGTTTACATACCTAAAAATAAACCATACTGGATTTATAAGCCATTTTGCTGAAAATGTCTTTCTTAACTTATTATTCTCAAAAAGTTTAAATCATACAAAAGTCATGAGATGAGTTTACCCATTATGCATGTACACATGACCTACCTTAAATAACTTTTAATGAATGGTAAATCCCATATGAATTTTAAAGCAAATCCAAGGCATCATATCATTTCATTCCTAAATACTTGTGGTATGTCTTTAACAGAAATCAATTTTGTTTAGAAAACCTTTAAAAATACCATTTTTGCATCTAAATTAGCAAGTCCTTAATAGTACCTTAATATTACCAAAGATCCTATCACTATTCAAAAAAATTTTTTTGAGACAGGGTTGGCTCTGTTACTCAGGCTAGAGTGCAGTGGTGAAATCTCTGCTCCCTGTAACTCTGCCCTCCACGCTCAAGTGATCCTCCCACCTCAGCCTCCAGAGTAGATGGGACCACAGGCATGCACTCCATACCTGGCTGGTTTTCTGTATTTTCAGTAGAGATGGGGTCTCACCATGTTACCTTGGCTGGTCTCAGACTCCTGAGCTCAAGCGATCTCAAAGTGCTGGGATTACAGACGTGAGCCACCATGCCTGGCCTGTTTTGCCTTTTTTTTAATTTGTTAAAGTCTGTATTCACACAGGGCATTAAGCAGATTTATTCTTTAACCCTCATTAAAAAATCTATAGATTCTCCCTCTCGTTCTATTGTTTCATCATTTTTATTTATTGAAGACTCCTAGTCATTTGTTCTGTAGATTTTCTCATATTCTGGATATTGCCAACTGTATCTCTGTGGTTTGGTTTAACAAGATCCTCCGTCCCCTATACTCGGGTTGTATCCAAATGCTTGGTACACTTCAATCAGATTTTTAAAATTTCTTGTTTTGCTGAAAATTGATGCTTTGAGGGTTTTCCCAAAACTGATGTTTGAGTCATGAAAGACACCGTATGTCTTTGTTCTACAATCTTATTACTGAGAGAGCAGTGGCCCAGTTCGGACTTGGTGACCAGTTACTTAAAAAACAACTCCTTGAGTCTTATGATAATCATGCAGGTTCACTAGACAGAGATCAGATCTTCTCCTAAATAACTGACTTTTACTGCCCTGCCCTCCACAACAGAAATAACATAAACTAATTCATTTTACAAACAGTAAACAAAGACGAATAAAGTAAAATACTTGTCTTCAAGAAGATCATACTCCAGTGGAACACAAAAATGTGAAATTTACAGGACAAAGTGGCAACTGCAATTACAGAAACAAGCAGTGTTGCAGAGACACCTGCCTGGGCTTACTTCTCTTTTGCCAGTGAATGAAACTTACCCCAGGTCATCAGCAGAACAGTAGATAGTATGGTAGCTGAGAACACGGCCTCTAGTATAAGCCACTGTCTGGTTTCAAGTCCTGGCAACATCAGTTCAAATCCTCTAACCTCTGTCTGCCTCAATTATTTATCTATAAATAGGGATAATAAGAACACAACAATAGATTATTAAGGTAAAGATCGTTAAAGTAAGAATTACCAAAATTAATACACGAGAAACACTTAAATCAGTACCTAAAACACAGAGATGTTTATTTGCTCCTATGGAAGTTACCATGAAAATGTATGGCCCTAATAAAATGTTTAAAATCTCTTTTGAGATAATAAGATACTAGATCAGTGACAGAAATTCCTGCTTGTCAGGAAAAGCTAGGTCTCAGCTGAAAGAAGCCTCAGTCTAGTGTAGATTTTTTGAAGACTACAATAGAATATCTAGACACAGGGACCTGCGTATAGGCAGAGTAGGAAGCTGTCTATTCAGAATTGTTCGAGGACTTTGCCCTTGTTCCAAACAAACTATCTTCCCACAGGGCCATTGGAAGTGCCTCTGGGTCAAGAATTTCAGGATGCATGGTCTCATTTGTCTGGGAAGGAGTAATAGATCTAGATCACTGAACCTGGCAAAGCTTCATTTTTCAGATCAGTCATTCCCTGTTCTTTAAGACTTTTCCTGAGGAACCAAATGCAGGAGAAGTCAGTTTGATGTTAGGAGGAGGTCGGGAAAGTTCTAGGCCTTCAAATATGTCAGCAGAACAGATTCATGTAGGGTAATGAAGTAAAAGGCTATAGTCACCCAGTGAGTAGCTTGATATCGGGTATGCAAGATAGGAGTGAACAGGTATCCTGAAGGCGACCCTCACTGCATAGTTTACACCAGGCTAAACTTTAGCCTCCCTTCATGCTATCTCCTTCACACCTATCCTGCCATGTAGCTAATACCCCTTTGTTTAGGTCAAACCTCTTTCCTTAGCAAAAAACTACTCAGGAAGGCATCTAAAAGGATCTGAGGCAAACCATTTATACTTTTGGTTTTAAGACTGCTTTTGAATTCTAGAATGAAAAGTTATACTTCTCATTAAAGACATTCCAAGACTTTGAAAAGAATAGTGCTTGCTTTTACCAGGGAAGCCTTCCTCATGTCCCTGGGGCATAGGATTCAAACATTTAAGGAAAATCTGTGTGCCCTGATGACACAGGACATGTTATCTGGGTATTTATTTACTTAAGGGATATCTCCAAGCTTAAAAACAAAGAAATGACAGCACAACAAACTGAAGACAGCTCTGCATTAAGATGCTGCAGACCTTGGCCTTAAACTCTCACCTGTAGGACAAAGGCGTGCCATTAGCTTACATCACTCTGTCTCTGTTGCTTTGCATTTCTTATATGTCAAATAGTGTTACCAAAATAGAATTATATGAAATGACCAGTATACATCCTGGTTTAGGGAAATCAAGAAAGAAAAAAAGAGAAAGGTTTAATCTTGTTTAGTCTAGCACCCCTGAATGGAGAATGGCAGGTAGGGAATAGGAAATTAAAAGTAAATACATAAACCATACTTAGACAGCAAAGTTATTTTCAGATTTTGGCACTTTGAATACCAGAACCAGAAGTCTGAATCTGATATGGAAGGAGTCATGATAGATACTTAAAGGAAATCCAAGCTGTAAGGAATCAATATGAAGGTTAGAGAGGAGTGAGAAAAGGCAGGCAAACCAGAGTAATCCAGACGAGACAGGTTATGCGTACAGGTTACTGTGGAAGCCTGCGCTCACATGGTAGCTGTGAGAAAAGGAAAGACAATGAATGTGAATGATACAAAAAGAAAGAGATTGATGACAGAAAGGCTATAAGAAATCAGAGAGAGGAAATAAAGGTGACTACATTTTCAAACTCGGACAACCATGAAAATGGTGAATACTCAACTGAAATTAATCCAAGGCCGGGTGTGGTGGCTCATGCCTGTAATCCCAGCACTTTGGGAGGCCGAAGCTGACGGATCACTTGAGGTCAGGAGTTCAAGACCAGCCTGGCCAACATGGTGAAACCCTGTCTCTACTAAAAATGCAAAAATTAGTCAGGCGTAGTAGCAAGCACATGTAATCACAGGTACTCAAAAGGCTGAGGCACAAGAATTGCTTGAACCCAGGAGGAGGAGGTTGCAGTGAGCTGAGATTGGCCACTGCACTCCAGCCTGGGTAACAGAGTGAGACTTTGTCTCAAAAACAAAAGCAAAAACAAAAAAACAAGTCCTAAATATTATAAAATATTTTATGTTGAGTGGATTTATTGCTAAGAATTTAGTTATTAATCATGGAATTCATCCTGGACTGCTGAAATTGTTCTTTTTTCTAATTTTCTTTATAAATTCTCAAATAAATATTTTTAAAACTCTTTGAATTTATTATTAACTTCAGCAATACGTAGCTTACTAGCTAGGAGTAAATTATTCTTATTTTTTAGAATGAACAGTGGCAGAATCCAATGAATATGAAAAGGTAGTGATGCTTCAAAAAACCAAAGCTGGATGAGAGTAACCATATTAGAAAGCATTAAATATTGCACCAAATCTCTCAGTAAACTTACAAAATGTAACTTTTTTGTGTGAAACACTGAAGTAGATAGTTGGTCTTGTACACATAAGTAATTATTAAATTGACAATAAGTGAAGAGTAAGTAAGAGGCAATAAGTGAAAAGTAATTTATAAAATTGAGTATAGAATATTATGGTTTATGGTCATTTTGGATTTAGTTTTATCATATCTGAGCACCATCTAAATCCATATTTATAAAAATAAACATTTTAATCAGGACTATGCCTTTAACAACAAATTTTTATCTAGAATGATTTTTTTTGCAAAATTTATTAAGTCATTTAAATCCTTTGGTTAAGCTTCATAGTGGCACAGTTAACCATTTACATATATATATTTTTTTAATTTTACTGAACTTACTTTAAGCAGAGTAATTTTTCCAATATAAATCCTCAATGAAGACTTTTTTTCTGAGTAGAACAGTCCTAAAATGTTGAGATCAAAACTCCCTACTTCAACATAACAAGACACTTGGAGTAGGGCAGCCATCAGTAGGAAATATGTTGAATGCTTTCTTGAACCATGTCTGGTATAATAGCCCACTTCCACTGAAGTAACCAAATCCTCCTCATTTGTGTGATTTTTAATTTTCAAATATTTCCTCATTGTTTAATAGCACCCACATTTGTACAAATTTGCCAACAATTTGTATAATCTCTATCAGGATGGAAGGCAGCTTAAAAAAAAAAAGATAAGAAAGAGAGAAACAAAAAGAAAAGAAACTTAGTCCTACTTGGTCATGATGGAGTCACACACTCTCCAAAAAGACATTTTCCCAACCTAAACACACGGTGTTTCTGGTACTAATTTCATTGCTAAGTACTGTATGATCTTTGAATTTCATGGGACCAGAAAAAAATGCAAAAGTAGGTTCGTACATTTCACCACTTAAGGACCAGCTGATCATGGTTCATGCTATAGTAAAATGCACTGGAAATCTGCATGCCCTACCTTCTGAACACCTAGCAAGCATATTGCCAACTATGACTTTCACTCCCTCAATTACTCATTTGTCATTGGCAAAACTTGTTAAACGTATTTCTTGTCTTTGAGACACAACAAGAGAATATAATGTTTCCCTAAGATGAAGAAGTTGGTAGCATGATGGATGAAACTTCAGAAACATACCAGCTGCTTGTGTAAGCTTTAATAAAAAACACACTTGGGTCTTCCTTGCTAGATATGAAACTTAACATGAATTGGCCTGGAAGGAAATCTAAGTACCATTTTTTGCTATAGTTGGATTTTTACCTGTATCAATTGTTCAGAGAAATTATTTTCTAAAGGCTTAGGATTGTAGTTTAAAAAAAAACCCTAGGATAAAATAATAATTTGTTTCTGAGGTCTTAATGTACTTTTTCAAAATCATTCCTCATTTATACATATATATATATCGAGAGAGAGAGAGAGACTCTCTCTCTGTCACCCAGGCTGAAGTGCAGTGGCGCAATCACAGCTCATTGCAGCCTCAACCTCCTATGCTCAATCGATCCTCCCAGCTCAGCCTCCCAAGTAACTGGAACTACAAGGCACGCACTACCACGCCCAGCTAATTTTTGTATTTTTGATAGAGATGGGTTTTCCCATATTGCCTAAGCTGGTCTTGAACTTCGAAGCTTAAGTGATCTGCCTGCCTCAGCCTCCCAAAGTGCTGAGACTATAGGTGAAAGCCACCACACCCAGCTTCATATATCTTTTTTAAAAGCTGCTGTTTATGGCATTACGTGCTATTTTCTTATAGTCTCATATATATGTGTATATATATATGTGCGTGTGTATATATATCTACATACCTTTTAACCTGCCATGCAACTGTTGCTAGTTTAATGACTAGACCTTTAACTTAGTCAATGATTGTGATATCATTATGGGAGCCCTGGAGTGTCATATAAAATGTTATTATAGTGAGCACATGGGATGATCACTTAGATGCACAGTCAGAAATGAGAACCAAACTTGGGCATTAATAATTCATTGCTTGCAATTTTCATCCCAAAGAAACATTTGAATAATAATGCTTCTTTTGTTGGCAACCTTAGATATTCATTAAACTTTATTTGAATTTTACAAGGTCCTATTAATTCATTTAATGCCATTTTGTGTGAAAGTAATAAGCAATTTAAAAAAGCAAAAGATCAAACAAAATGTGTTCATCTAATAAGATTATTCCTAAAAGTTCACAATTATGAAAATAATTAGATGATCATTTATTTCATCCAGATCAATATACCTATTTCTTTAAAATTATTTTTATGTGTAAGGATAGAAGCTATTACATTCATCCATCTCATTAGATGAAAATGAATGTATTGTTCACCAACTAAATCAACTTATTTTTGAGACACTTGTGATTTTCTTCCTTGTTAACATGTCATACCAGAGAAGGATTATTGTGGCAGCAATTTGTTTCAGATTTACTCTGTCAGATCAGCCATTGATGACTTGAGACCACCCTCATCTGAGATAGAAAATGGAGCTTTTTGTTGAAATGCTGGAGTAGCAGATCTAGTCATATAATTTGAAAACCTTTAATCACAGACTTTTCTTATTTATCATTTCTTCCTAGTTCTCAGTTCCAGTTATTTTCTTTAATGTTTAGTGGAGAGAACTAAAGCATTTGAAACTTTAGTTTGCCTTTTATTTTCAATGTAGTCAATGGAATCAAAACTCCTTGGGAAAAAAAATATATAAAGCAAGTATACATGAACAATACTTTTAAATGGACCCGATTTTATTAGAATCAAATCTACTGCTCTTATTTGTGTCAAACAGAAAAAAGAGATGGATTTAAAAATAATAAACTTTTTTTTTTTTTGAGACAGAGTATTTTTCTGTCACCCAGAGTGGAGAGCAGTGGTACGATCTCGTCTCACTGCAACATCCACCTCCTGGGTTTAAGCAATTCTCCTGGCTCAGCCTCCCAAGCAGCTGAGATTACAGGCGCGCACCACCATGCCCCGTTAATGTTTGTATTTTTAATAGACACAGGGTTTTGTCATGTTGGCCAGGCTGGTCTCAAACTCCTGACCTCAGGTGATCCACCCACCTCGGACTCCCAAAGTGCTGGGATTACAGGCGTGAGCCACCACGCCCAGCCGAGTATGTAGAATTTCTATAAGATTCTGTATTCCAGATGTGTTTGGAATTAATAAATTATATAAAACTTTCTTAAAGTGAAAAATGATGAACTGATGATTAAATAATTAAATGTGGTGTGATGCAATAAAGGAAACTGAACAAGATGGCGGGAAAGTTACTTGTGTTCTAATCCCCCATTTATAGTATGCAAACAAAACACAAAATCTGGAGCAAGTCATTTAACTTCTCAAAGCTTTTGTTGACTCATCTTCAAGCAGGGGATATCATTTATCAGCTTCAGAATAAGGACTGCACCAAATTTTCCATGGAGTTCATTTGAAGCTCACAGAACTACTATTTTATAAACATCTGCAAATTCATCGCAACCTTCATGATTGAAAATTAGATCATAACAGCACAATTAAAATTTTATAAGCCATTAACCATCAAATTTAAGCATCAATCCAAATTACTCAGACAAAAAAACTGTAAAGCTTTATATTCTTAGCTAAAAAGTATGATTAATAAGTAGCAATTTATTTTTATGTAATCATGAGTTAGATTTACATAGATATGTTCATTTATAACCAATTTTGCCTTTAAAAATATACTTAAATCAGTAATGTAAAAAAAAATCAGCAAGTTTCAAGCAATCTTTATTCTTACCTCAGAGTAGTTTAATAATCATAATCACATCTAAATAAAATAGAAAGTGCAAGGAAAATTGCAAAATATTTTTAAGAATGGCATTTTCAGAATCAACCTTGCAAATTGCCTTTTAGAAGTCTCCACTGTGTAAAATAAATATGAAATATATTCCTTCAACTCAGGCCTAAGCCCACCCTATAATGTGGTAAAGAGTTCCCCTTTCAAATCTCTCAATTTTATGTTTGGATATGTGTATGAACAATTACGTATATGTATGCATCTGTTTGGATGGGTCCATCGAGTATGTTTAAGTTGTACGATTTTCCCTTGCTTAATGCATTATACTTACAAGAAAAATTTGTACTTTCCCAGCCAACTAAATAATAAAAAAAAAATTTAACTTATTTTAGGATTTGCCCTCGCTCACATACACACTCGTTCAGCAAGCACACACACATGTGCGAACACACACGTTTTAGTTGTACTAAACTTAATGTGAAATTTTAGATTAGAGTCTCATTTATTGGCAATTCTGGGAAAGGGTTTTAGCTTAATCCTCAGTTAATGAAACCCTTGCTAGTGAATTTCCTTTGTCAACACTGCATTTAATGTATAGTGCTTCATACCTGCTAGATCATCAAAACCCACAAAGTGATTAAGTTCAACTGGAAAGCAAAAGTTGGAAGGCGAGATTTTTGTAAAAATTTTATAAAAAGATTATGCTCAGAAACTACATGGGCTGACTCTACTTAAAAGCTATTTTCCAGTTTCTATGTTTTGCTATTAAAAGCAATGAACAGCCTATGCTTCAAACATAAACCATTTCTTGGAAATCAAGCCTGATTGATATATGGCTTCTTGAATAAAAGCAATCAGGTCAGATACTGGCTCAGATTAAACCAGCATAGCCACTTTTCCTTCTTCTGTCTTTTCAGGGCTAGACACATACATGAAAATGACTTTTAAAAAAAAATTACAGCAAATATCTACCCAGAATTGTTGGCAAATATAGTACATATGATAGTTAAATATTGGGTTTAAAGGAAGCTACCAGGGATTCATAAACTATTTTACATTACCCCCCTTTCAAACTGATGGGCTACAATAACACTCAGTAAATATGAAATATACACAACAATTATTCTTTGGAGGAATAAGAGACACTTCTAGATTAGGCATTGTCTTCCAATATGGTACCCAAGGTAGCTAAAGCACAGTTACCTCTAGTAAGTTAACAGTCACAAGGCAGAAATAGGCATTACAGAGATCATCAAAGGCAAAAACACTTGGATTTTAGTGTGAAAAATCTATTATATAGTTGAGGCTTAATTTTACTTAATAGCATAAAACCTACTTCTTTGATCAAAAAGCGTATCAGAATTCCACTTTGATCCCTTCATCTTTGGTGTTTCTTTAAGGGAATTAATTCATAATTCTTATACCATATCACTTTAAAGGAGTAATATTAATTCTTATTCAGAATAAAGTAGAAGATAGATATGAGATCAAAAGTTTATTTTTTAAAAACTCTAAGATATTGCATATTTAAAACTGGTCTGCTAAAAAAAAGACTTCTTTTGTATGAATGATTTTTATATTTAAAGTTGCATGATATTAAATTAGCAAGTAGTTCAGCCAAATGCTTTCCAGTAATTTTTTAGTCTTGTCAGTTTAATTGTTACCACATTCATTTGAAGAAAAACTAAGAAAGGCTGGACATAGTGGCTCACGCCTATAATTCTAGCACTTTGGGAGGCTGAGGTGGGTGGATCCCTTGAGCCCAGGAGTTCAAGACAAGCCTGGTCAACATGGTGAAACCCCATATCTACCAAAAGTACAAAAAAGTTATTCTGGCATGGTGGCACACATCTGTGGTCCCAGCTACTCGGGAGACTGAGGTGGGATAATCGCTTGAGCCTAGGAGGCAGAGGTTGCAGTGAGCCAAGATCTGGCCACTGTACTCCAGCCTGGGCAACAGAGCCAAATCCTGCCTCAAAAAAAAAAAAAAAAAAAATGACTTTAATTCAAAATTTCCTGTACTATCAGATATAATTGTTTTGAGTGAACTTCTTTGATGCTTGGCTACACACACACACAAAATCTAAAACACACAAAGAATAAAAAATCCAGATAGAGGACTAACCCCTAGGTATAAAAGAAAAATGTCTACCAGCTTTTCACAGAGATTGGCATTATCTTTTATGCAGTAAATAGTGTGAGACTTAATAATAATTCAATTCTGTCCTTTTAGAAATTCACCAAATCTTTGTTTCCATGACCCCTATTTCTAGACTCATCAGTCTGTTACTTCAGTGTGTAAAAAAGTGTTCTCTTTTCTTTCCTCTAGCTATCCTACTTACTAATTTTTTTAAAATTCTGGATTTTTGTTCTACATAAAGGTATGTCATGATAAACATGACTTTAGACTTTTATTATATAATACCAAGAGAAAGAAGAGGTACATATACATGTGTTCCCACGCATGTATGTAATGACAACTTACATTACAATGAGGGGATTTGTTTCTAAAGAAAACTATTCATCAAAACAGAAAGTCAAAGAAGGGGTAAAGGGTGTATAGCCCTTTCTCCTGTGTATTGGGTATGCGTGTAAATAGTCTGTCATCACCTTATTCTGTCTCAAGCAGAGTGGTCTGTGACATGCAGTAAGCTTTGCCCAATGTTATTAGAATATCCTTTCCTTTCAGGCAGCTATTTAAGGGTGGATTCAGAGCTCTTTCTTCTCCTTGAGCTAGTAAAGTGGGAATGTGGTACACTCCTTCTTTACAAGAATATTTTGGAATATAAAATAATGGACTGATTTAAATCTTTGCAATGGGTGCTGTAATATTAAGAGCCCCTGAAGAGCCTCGAGCTTTTGTGGAAGTAAAATCTCTATAAATAGTAATGAGGTCAATTCTCTCATATTTTGAAGGGCATGAGTGAAGGTTTATAGAAGGAGATGGAGCAAAGGGAGCATAAGCCTGGATGTCATGATTTTCAAGTGTTTACAACACTTCTGTTCCAGTGACAGAGCAAAGCTAAACTTATAGTCCCTTTAAAATATGAGACTCAAGCTTATTATTACCATGGTGGGTATTCTCTCCACGCTTTTACTGCACCCTGAAATAATTCCTTCAGTTTATAGGTGAGTTTGCAATATTTTTAAAAGAAAGGGAAAAAAATCTCAAATAGGCCAATTAAAACAGCAATTCAAACAGGTAGTATGAACACCATTTGGATGTCAATATATACCCATACCCATAGAAGAAAAGTAGGTAGGGCGATTGGGAATATTTTAAATCTTTCACTAATCCCTGTTGGAGACCTGAAAAAATAAATGAATTAGTGACACTTTGTATGCCTGTTATCTATGGGTCACAAATTTGGCTCAAGCAACAAAAGCATAAATTCAAATGTAATAGATTATAAGATTCAATATTCATAAGATTAAAACATAATAACTATTTGGGAAAAGTACTCCTTATCATGAGGCTAGAGAGAATGCTTTCCCTAGAGGTTCTCATAAACTGGACCCCCGTCATGTAACAAGCAACATCCTTAATGTGGATACAGCAACACATTTATTAATAATAGGGACATCTTTACTAAATCAAAGATAATTGCCTTATGCCAAAGTGCAATTTCATAAAAGCAATGGGAGTGGATTCTGGGAGACGAGAGAGGTGGAAGTGTTGTAGCTTTTTCACTCCTGTTGTTAGGTGAGTGGGAGGGAGTGTTAAAGCTCTTTTACTCCCACCACAGGTTCCCACTCCAGTCCCACTCCAGTTTCTTGTCTCATGACCAAGAAGAATAAGGCACACAGACACCAAGAGTGAGTAAGGCAGAGTCAGATTTCTTAAGTGACAGAAAAGCTCTCAGCAAGGAGAGGGGACCCAAAACAAGGTTGCTGGCTGAGGGGCTAAGTTTGGGGGTTTTATGGACTGGGAAGGAGGAGGAGAGCACTGACTGGTCTGCACATCTTGGAGAAGGCATCACTCAGAAAGAGACAGGATACTGAAAAGAATCATTTGAGGCAGAGGTGAAGCCTTGGCTCACAACCAGGCAGGGGCTGGAGTGATGCTACTTTATCCAAACGAAGATTTGGCCCTCGGCCAATCACAGAATATGTAAAATAGGTGAACGGTAAGGACCAATCAGAAGAAAACACATGAAACAAGAAAAAGGCACACCAAGGAGAGAGAAATATGTCCAAAAAAGGAGTGGAATTTGTTCTTCTGGGTTCATAGTGGGCGTTTCCATTTTGGGGCCGCAGCTTAATTTTCAGGCTGTTCTTAGTTTGAAGTTTTACTAAGGACCCACCCTAACTGCCTGTCTGACCCGGTGTCTTCCTTCCTCCTCTCTCAGAAGTCAATGTTGTACATGGTTGTGGCTCTCTGTGACTTCATGTTGGAATAGAATTTAGAATATTTATGAGTGAACAAACAATAAATATTTACCTATATATGTTCACCTAAGACAATATGCTATACATATTCACCTAAGCTTTGAAACCTATTGAGTGACATTAATATATAGATTAAAATTCCTATCAAGTACTGAGAGTTATCAAGCAAGAAAACAATGAAACTTTAGTAAAAGATAGTTATAGAGGGTTACTAGAATCTCAGTGAACATACAAATATGCTATTCTTTATACAAAGTGGAAAGAAAAGACCGTAATATTTATTTAAGGGAAGAAACATATGCAACTATTCAAAAACAGAACAACGGAAAATGACGATAGTGGTGATTAGACCCACCATATATTAAAATCCATTACAAATCTACAATGATTAAACTCATATGGAAGTGGTATAATATCAATGGACCAGATCCTAAGACAGTTTTGCTGGAATGAAATAAGCTATTTAGAAAGAAAAACAATCTGAGAATCCAGCAGAACCATAACCCAAATAAATTCCATTTCAATATAAAAGTGTGTTATTACAAAAAGAAATTTTTAACTAGTAGAAAATATAGGTAAACCCAATTTAATCTCTTCTTCAAAAAGGACATTCTTAAACAAATTTTAAGAACAATCTTCAATAAACTGAACAGTCATGCAAAAGATGCAATGATGAAACCTAACTGAATTTTGGATAAAGTAATAGAAGACCATAAAGTAATGAAAGATTTATTTTAGGAGCAATAGGAAAAATTCAAATAAGGACTGGATATTAGATATCATGTAATTTTTGGTCAGGCACTGTGGCTCACACCTGCAATCCCAGTACTTTGGGAGGCCAAGATGGATGGATTAACTGAGGTCAGAAGTTCAAGACCAGCTTGGTCAACATAGTGAAACCCCATCTCTACTAAAAATACAAAAATTAGCTGGGCATGGTGGCAGGCACCTTTAATCCCAGCTACTCGGGAGGCTGAGGCAGGAGAATCACGTGAACCTGAGAGGCAGAGGTTGCAGTGAAATGAGATGGCATCATTGCACTCCAGCCTGGGCAACAAGAGTGAAACTCCGTCTCAAAAAAAATTAATTAATTAATTTTTTAAAAAGACATTATGTAATTTTTGTTAATTGTCTTAGGTGTTTTCATGGTATTGTAGTACATAGGAGAATGTCCATATTCTTAAGAGATTTACAATGAATAAGATAGCAGACCAGTGTCATGATGTCTGAAGCTTACCTTCAAATAGTTCAATAATAATAAATAAATCTCTCTCATTTACTTACATATACACAAACATATATATGCATATATGTATATGTATGTATCATATATTGAGGTCAGAGAAAGGAGAGAAAATGTGACAAAATTTTATCAGCCGGTGAAATCTAAGTAAAGAGTATACAGGGCTCATTGGATTATTCTTTGAATTTTTCTGAGTCTGGAAGTTTTAAAACAAAAGTTGAAAGGAAAATAAAGTTGAAAATCAAAAGAACATTAGATTTAATGAGTTAAAAGTGTAGGGCGTCTGTCATACTTCCTGGCCGGGCGCGGTGGCTCAAGCCTGTAATCCCAGCACTTTGGAGGCCGAGACGGGCGGATCATGGGTCAGGAGCATCGAGACCCATCCTGGCTAATACGGTGAAACCCCGTCTCTACTAAAAAATACAAAAACCCCGTCTCTACTAAAAATACAAAAAACTAGCCGGGGCGACGAGGCGGGCGCCTGTAGCGTCCCAGTACTCGGGAGGCTGAGACAGGAGAATGGCGTAAACCCGGGAGGCGAGCTTGCAGTGAGCTGAGAGCTCGGCCACTGCACCCAGCCTGGGCGGCAGAGCAAGACTCCGTCTCAAAAAAAAAAAAAAAAAAAAAAAAAAAAAAAAGATACTTCTAAGTTACATGCAAATGGTTATATTTTTAACAAACAAAGGTTCATAAAAGTAATTAGGAAAACATTTAAAAAAACCACAAAAAGGATGATGCAAACAGATGCTCCCCAGAAAAACTTCAAGTGACTAACAATATATGAGAAAATCATCGCTGAGAAAATAATGTCAATTTCACTAGTCATCAACAAGAAAATGGAAGATTATTTTCCCCTATAAAAGTTAGCAGTTTTGTTTGTTCATTCTTTTAATTTTGTTTTTAACGGTTATACTTAATACTACAAAGGGTGCCAGAAGAGACATCTTTTCAGTGTTGAAGGGCTTGCAAAATGGTACAAGAATTCTGGAAAGAAAATTTGAAATGGTTTCAGAAACATGAAGCGTATACAAAATTTCATCAAGTAATTATATTTCTGGAAATTTATTCTGCAGGAGTAACCAAAACTTGGACAAAGATTGTACACCAAAAATATACATCGTCACATAATGCAGTTACAATAAAGTAAAATAAGAAACAATTTCAATGTCCACTGTTAGGATACAGGTAAGCAAAACTTCTACTACATTGCACATCCACGAATAGAACATTATGACATTGCTAATAATGTATATAAAAAGTTTAATGACATAAGAAACTTCATATAATAAAATCTTGAGTGGAGAAAAACAGGGTGACAAGCCATATATGCACTATTCATCCATTATGAAAAAAAGTTTATTTAAAAATCATGAAAAAAATGCTGAAAAAAATACCGTGACAAAATGTGAACAATGGTTGCCTGTAGGTAAGTATGATTATCTATGCTTTGTTTCCATTTTTATACTATTCTATATTCCCCAAATTTCTTGTTGTGAGCAGTACATACTGCTTAGTGAGATACAAATAAAGTTCATTTAGAAATACTTGCAAAGACATTAATAAAGAGAAAGAAGAGAGCCTTCAGGTTACCTTGAGGTAACCAAAAACACACTGGAGCCCATCCAACGCTGACTTGGCAATATAAATACATATGTAACATAAATATTACATAATATTTAATATGTTTATATTTAATAATATATAAAATGCATTATGTAAACAGAAGTAAAAACAAACCATATACCTCAGAGACCAAACATAACTTTTTGAAGACTTTCCAAACAAGCTCTGTTTTTCTATGTTTTAATAAGGGTCAAAATATTCTCCAGGGTTTTTTGTTTGCCTATTTGTCCTGTTTTGTTTAGTTTTTATTTTCAGATGAAAGAGTTGAACATTAAGTAAGTGGGAAACTCTGACATGGGGAAAAAGAAAGTTGTAGGGCTATTCCCAAATGAAACACTCTGAACACACACTTCTGCCCTGTACTACTCCATATCTGTAGTTAGACACCTCTTTGAGCAAAATTAACTTTTTTGAATCATAGAAACTCACTTATCTTAACAATATAAATCTGTTCCACATTATAAAATCAAGATATAGGGAAAGACATACATATGATTGGTTTAAATCTTTTACATATTTATTTTTAATCTCCAATTAAATTTGAAGACTTGGATGGGAAAAGTCAATCACTTTGCTTGCCCATGATTTCCCTGTACTTCCTAACACTCTTTTAAGATCTACTCATACCTCCTTTGTCAGACAGAATGTTCCCACAGGACTCACCAAATGCACAGAAAGACATGTGACCCAAAACCCAGGCATGGCTGATTGTACCCAAAGGACACCTAATCCGAGTGCAGTCTCTGTGATTCTCTCTTTGGAGAATTTCCAGTTAAAATACAGATAGGCCCAATTCATTTTCTGAGGGTAGTCTACCTGTCAAGTTACTGAATTAGTCACTGGGATTACCACCTAAAGACTTTTTTGTGTTAATAAGCCAACCAACAGAGCTGGGCTATGAAGAAAACAAAGAAAAGGAAGTAGAAACCCGTAGCTATGTAATGAACACAAATGATGCAGAGAAAGTGAGTGGATTAAGATGCTGTGGTTTCTGAGGGCTTTCTAGTTCTCTATTTCAGCACCTCACTCAGGCCTGCCTACATATCCTACCTTTGGTTTCATATGTCTAATGTCTTATGAAAACTTTCCCTTTATTTAAACAAGCTTTAGTTGTTATTTTGTTGCTTGCTACCAAAGTATCTGTCTTAGTCTATTCTGACTGCTGGAACAAAATACCAGAGATTAGGTAGCTTATAAACAAAAGAAATTTATTTATCACATTTCTGGAAGCTAGGAAATCCAAGATTAAGGCAAATTTGCTGTCTATTGAGAGCCCATGGATGGGTTCATGGTTGGCACATTCCCACTGTTTCCTAACATGGTCAGAGACAGCCCTCTTTATAAGGGCACAAACCTCATTCATGAGGGCTCTGCCTCCATGACCTAATCACCTCCCAAAGACCTCACCTCCTAATACCATTAAATTGGTGATTAGATTTTCAATGTATGAATTTTAAGAGGCCATAAACATTCACAACATTCAGACCATAGCAACATCCTTGGTAAAATATATACTTCTCCTTTCTAAATTACATTGAAAGGTGGACAAGCTGTGTATTTTTTAATCCATCTCTAATAGATTAGGAACTGAGTCAAATAATTTAACATCACATGTCTAGTTACTGAATCCATGGGACATGAACTTAGATTTCCAATTCTAGTTATTCTGCTGTTAACTTCTCTGTGTCCAAAGGGCAGTGCTGTCCTAAAAGCCATTGAATACATCAGCAGAGGTCTGTTTTCAAGGTGGTATAACTGGGAAATGCTACATCCGGGTCCTACTCTGGTAGCATTGTGCAAGGAGGCCATGGATGAACAGTTCAATTGAAAGCATCAGGACCACTTACTTATAGTTCTACCACCAAATTTGTAGAAAAACTCCAAAAAACTATTTTGACATTAACTGTTAACCAAAATTTATTGCAGCTTCTATTTTAACTACAGCTATAGTGTCGGTGTTGAATTGTTCTTTTCATCAAGAGAAAAGCAAGTGAAAATACCTTCTAGTTCCAGTGTTAAAAATATTCTGTAAGCTCAATTAAACATCTTCAAATCTATCTAATGAGGAATAAACAGCTAAAGTCAGCCAGAATCTACTCTATGCTCTTGAATATAGTGTAACTAAAGAAATACAGTTAATTTACTAATACCTATTATAATAGCTACCTTTGTTTTTGAGACAGAGTCTTGCTTTGTTACCCAGGTTGGAGTGCAGCAGCTCATGGCAGCCTCAACCTCCCTGGCTCAAACGATCCTCAGACGTCAACCTCCCAAGTAGCTGGAGCTACAGGCACTCATCACCACACCTGGCTAACCGTTACATTTTTTATAGAGATGGGCTCTCCTTATGTTACCCAGGATGGTCTCAAACGCTTGAATTTAAGCAATCCTCCTGCCTCGGCCTCTCAAAATGCTAGGACTACAGGCAAGAGACGCTGTGCCTGTACTACCATTTTTTAAGGGCCTACATTGTGCCAGGCACTTGTCTGGGTTCTTTGCACACATTATTCTTTCATTCATTCAACAAATATTTTATTGATCATACAGTGTGCCACTCACTGTTCACACGTGACAATCCCTGAGAATATGACAACGAACAAAACAAAGTACATGCTCTCAACAAGTTTCTCAGACTTCATTTAATTGTTACAGTCAACTCACTGTTGTTACCACTTTTTTAAAGGAGGAAAATATTCCCCTAAAAGTTAAGTAATTTATGCAAGGTCACCCAATTGATGAGGAGTAACCTAGACTTCAGACTTAAAATTTCAGGTTCTTTCCATTTGACCACAGTGCCTCTCATTAAATCACTGGGTATGGAAAGTGAGACATATTTATAGCCAGGAGAACATGGTTATGAAGCTGATAATCACTGATAATCCATGCCAGGACCTTCTCACATATATTAGTTTCTTGATGCATTTACTACAAATGTAGATTACTTTCCATAAAGTAATACTCCCATTGAAACTAATATTTCCTAAAACACTTAAACAACACTTGAAATATATCATTGGATTATCACTAGATCAGAATATGAAATACTCCAAAGTCAATACAAACAACTTTCCAGATGTTCAATATGAGGTGACTGCAAGCAATTTCATTAAATCAAATTAGGCTAATTTTGTTTTTATTTTAATTCATTCATATATATGGAGTGCCTATTATGGGCCAGAACTAGTTCTAAGTGCTTGAATACTAGAATGAAAAAACAAACTTCTACTCCAATGGAGTTCATATTATTTTAAAAAAGAAAAGAAAAGGAAAGAAAACTTGTTGTCATAAGGTAGCAAGTGCAGAAAAGAAAAATAAAGTAAGGTATAGGACTAGGGGCATAAGAGGCCAGGACTTATTTTAAATAGGCAGATCAAGAAGGGTCCCATTGAAAAGGTAAAATTTGAGCAAATTCCTGAAAGAATTGGGACAGTGAGCTACATGGATGCCCAAGCAAAGACTCATCAACTTCAGTTTTCCTAAGGTGAGCATATCAAGGTTATTGGGAACGTCAGGATCGGAGAAGCAGTGGGCACCAGGTTATGTAGGATCTTGTAGGCCATCATAAGGAATTTGGCTTTTACTCTGAGTTACATAGGAGGTTACTGGAGAGTTTCAAACAAAGAAATTTTATGACATATAATTTAATACATGTAATACATATAATTTATTACATATAATATAATATTATACAGCAATTGCTTAAAAGAATCCCTGGCTATTGTGTAGAATAGACCATAGGAAGGCACAGGGTGGAAACAAGGAGATGAGTTGGGAGGCTTGTAGTAACCAAGGTGGGAGATGATAGCATCTTCCATCAAGAGTAGAAGGGGCCATATTCCTGGAGACATTTTGATTGTAGAGCCAGTAGGGTTCTCTAACAGATTGGATGTGGGGTTTCAAAGAAAGAAATCAAAGGTAACAACACGATTTTTTGCCCCAAGCACTGGTGATGATAGAGTTGCCTTTTACCATGGGAGGAGGAGCACGTTTTAAAGGGTAGTTGCCTGGGCCATGTTATGTGTAGTTTGCAACATGAAGAACGTCTTTCCCAGAAGTGACTGCCTGTGTCAGGAGCTACTGATAGGCTGAGTGACAGGAAGGCTGAGAGACTAATGGATTTAGCAATATGGAAGTCACTGGTGACTTTGACAGAAGCTGTTGTGATGGAATGAAATGATAGGAATGGAAGACTGTTTAGTATGGATGAAGAAGCAATGGGGAAAGAGAAATTGAAGGCAGCAGGTAAAGTTGCCTTTTTTGAGAAAATGGGCAAAAACTGAAAGAGAAAAAAAGAAGTTGAGAAAAAAATATTAAATAACAAGTTAAAATTGAATAGCATTTTTATTTGCTGACAGAAATGGCCCATTAGAAAGCAAAGAATTAGGCCAGGCACCAAATGGCTTATGCCTGTAATCTCACCTCTTTGGGAGGCCAATGCTAGAGGATGGCTGGAGGCCAGGAGTTGAGATGAGGCTGGGCAATATAGCAAAATCCCGTTGCCATAAAAAAAAATTAATCATTAGCTGAGTGTGGTGGCACACATCCGTCATCCCAGCTATTTGGCAGGCTGATGCAGGAAGATTGCTTGAGCCTGGGAGTTTGAGGCTGCAGTGAGCTATGATGGTATCACTGCACTCCAGCCTGGGCAACAGAATGAGACCCCGTCTCTAAAGAAAAAGAAAAGAAAAGAAAGCAAAGAATTGATGTGATCTATTCTTGCAGAAGGAGAGTGGATGAGATCGATCTTATCCACTTCTAGTGAGGAGGCTGGTATTAGAAGTGTGGGTAGTTCATTCACATCATAGCATACACGATTTGTGATTGCAGTAGCTCAGTATATTACATAATTTTTATTATTATCCTTATACTACTGATACAGAACTAACAATTTCTTTGCAATTTGCTAAAAAGACTGTACCTATTTTCTCACATAAATTTAATGAATCAAAAATGAGTAATCTTGTTTTATTTTTATCACTATTAATCTAAATTTATTCCATGATAAATATTTCAATGTTTACACCAATGTTTACATCATGTGGCAGTGTGTGCATAAATATTGAGAGGCAAGTTGTAAATTTAAAGAGGACACAGTCCTCCCTGGGAACCTGTCCCCTAGTTCTCTGCTGCATGGTGTACTATTAATTATTCAGCATTCAAGAAACTCTTCCAGGGAGGCTGTGTCTGGCTCTCACTCTCACCGTCATTGCAGTACACTGGGCTCCATAGAGGCAGCACCGGGGCAAGTGAAAGCTGGACTGGCACAGGGCAACTCTGTGTCTTGCTGAGGAAAAATAATGAAACATGGGCAAAAGAGATCCTAAGAAGCTGAGAGGCAAAATGTCTTCACAGCATTCTTGTGCAAACTTGTCAGGAGCAGTACAAGAAGCACAACGAAGATGCTTCGGTCAATTTCTCAGAGTTATCTAAGACATGCTCAGAGAGGTGGAAGACCACGTCTGCTAAAGAGAAAGAAAAATGTGAAGATATGGCAGAGGCGGACAAGGCCTGTTACGAAAGAGAAATGAAAACCTGTATCCCTCCTAAAGGGGAAACAAAAAAGAACTTCAAGGATCCCAGTGCACCCAAGAGGCCTCCTTTGGCCTTTTTCTTGTTGTGTTCTGAGTATCACTAAAAAATCAAAGGAGAACATCCATCCTGTCCTATCCATTGGTGGTGGTGTGAAGATGCTGGGAAAGCTGTGGAATGACACAGCTGCAGATGACAAGCATCCTTAGGAAAAGAAGGCTGTGAACCTGAAGGAAAAATATGAAAAGGATATTGCTGCACACCAAACTAAAAGAAAACCTGATGCAGTGAAAGAGGGAGTTGCCAAGGCTGAGAAAGGCAAGAAAAAAGAAGAGGAGGAAGATGAAGAGGATGAGGAAGAGGAAGATTAAGAGGATGAAGATGAAGAAGAAGAAGATGATGATGGATAAGTTGGTTCTAGCACAGTTTTTTTCTTGTCTATAAAACATTCAGCCAGGCGCGGTGGCTCACACCTATAATCCCAGCACTCTGAGAGGCCAAGACGGGCGGATCACGAGGTCAGGAGATCGAGACCATCCCGGCTAACACAGTGAAACCCCATCTCTACTAAAAATACAAAAAAATTAGCCGAGCATGGCGGCAGACACCTGTAGTCCCAGCTACTCGGGAGGCTGAGGCAGGAGAATGGCGTGAACCCAGGAGGCAGAGCTTACAGTGAGCGGAGATTGTGCCACTGCACTCCAGCCTGGGCGACAGAGCAAGACTCCATCTTAAAAAATAATAATAAAAAATGTTTAAAAATAATAAAACATTTAACCCTCCATTACACAACTCATTTCTTTTAAAGAAAAAAAATCGAAATGTAAGGCTATGTAAGATGAGTTTTTAAATTATACAGCGTCTTTTTTTGTATAATCAACATACTAACCCACTGTGTCTTTAAATAGCCCCCTCTTGGTGGTATTCTCAATAGCCCCTAACCTTGCCTGGTACAGTATGGAGGTTGCAAATTGGCATGAAATTTAAAGCAGGTTCTTGTTGGTGCACAGCACAAATTAGTTATACATGGGGATGGTAGTTTTTTACATTTTCAGTTGTCTCTGATGCAGCTTATGCAAAATAATTGTTCTGTTAACTGAATACCACTTTAATTGCAAAAAAAAAGTCGCAGCTCTTTTGTTGTCATTCTGAATGCTTACAAGCATACACAATTTTTTATTAAAACGAAACAAAGAGACCCTTCCACTTTGCCTTCTGTCTGATTCATCTCCTACCTCACTGACCATGCCTCCTCCTGTCTCCAGTCCTTTACTCCTTTCCATGATCCCATCCTTAGCTCCCTGTATCTTCTCCTTTTCAATTTACCTCCTTAGAAAATTGACGTGGTTGTACAGTTCAAGTACCTCTTCCATATGTTTCTTCTCCATTTTACTTCTTGACCCTCTTAGGTGACAGATAGTTGAGATTTAAAGATTCTGGAATTATCTCAAAGCAACATATCTAAAACCAAACAAATCATCTCTTGGTCTTGCCGTTTGTGACATGGTTCTGCTGGTTCATTGGGCTTGCATCCTCTAGTTAGGGTAGGTTTCTCCCATTCTTCTATTTCCTCAAATGCAAACAGACAAAACGGAATGCTCTGATTCTTTTTAATACAATTGCTTTACCTCTCTTATCCTGCCCTCTTTATTGCCACAGCTACTGGTCTAGGGTACCACTTCTCACCTCACACGGCATCGATTGAGCTGACTTCTAAATGAGTTCCTGCTTTCAATCTCTCCTGGACCCAAGACATTCCTGCACACCCAAATGCCTGGATAATATAACTAAAACATATTCCATCATGTGATTTCTCTAATTAGCAAGATTTAAAGCAAAGTGCAGACCTTTAGCAGGACATTCAAATGCCACCACCACGTGGGAGTTTACCAGTTGATCCTTACTTGTTCCATTGTATTTATCTTTCTCCATTCTACTCTATGGGCAGTTTACTAAAGCCAAGTTCTTCACTTTCCTTAATATACATAATGTGTTCTTGCCTATTCCTGTTTTCCTTTAGCATCTCCCTCCCTTGGAACTATCCAAATCTAGCATCTTCTTCACGACCAAAATTCACACATAAACCCCATAAGCTTGTCCTATAATTACTGTCTCACACCCCGACTCCCCTCAGCAGGTTAACAGCTTAAACTTGGGGAACCAAGCCTTGAGCAACCAAACAAATTTAAGACACAAGGATGTGTCAATGACAGAAGTTACAACAGAGGCAAAGCTATGGGAAAAAACCTGAGGTTTTGGATCTGCATTCATACTCTCACTAGATTTCAAACAGACATGCAAACAAGCTTCAGAATTATTAATACTTTAAAAGATATTGTATATATTAATTATAGCCAATAAGAGTTATCTAGTTTGATATTTCACACCTTACAGAAAATAAACTCGATAATTACAAAGGGCACAGATTATTTTGTTTTTAGTTTTGTTAATAAGAATCTTCCAAATTTTTTTTTAAAAAATACTCATTTTGAAAGCACAAGAGTTCTATTTGGCACTTTGTAAATATAGATAATAATCTCATTTTTTAATTGGAAAACAAATCTTATAGCTTTATAAAGCAAAGACTTCGGGATCATATTCTCTAGTTTTCAAGGGTGTATATTTATCAATTAATAATGAATCTATTCACTCAGCACCTTATCCTTGTGTACAACATTATGAAATTGATGGTAAAGTTCAATTTGTCATGCTATATTTTTACAACCGCAGGCCTGTGTTAACTATTCTCTGCAAAACAGAAAATGTTGTTCTAAAATTTATTGAACAATTAATATGAAAAAATAAGTACTCCCTTGAGTATTCCCTTTGTATAAAGAAGTTTAAATAAATTGCCTAGCTCATACAGATTGTAAATTCTCGTATTCAAATCAAGTCTGTGTGTGGTTCCAGAAGCCATGGTACAAACCATTACCTCCCATTGTTATTTGCAACATAGTACTCCTTACTCATTCTGCCTAATTAAGATATAATTTTGACATAGTTATCCTCCTAGAATAAATTTATCCACAAGAGGATTACAGTTAAAAATCTATTCTTTCCGGCCGGGCGCGGTGGCTCAAGCCTGTAATCCCAGCACTTTGGGAGGCCGAGACGGGCGAATCACGAGGTCAGGAGATCGAGACAATCCTGGCTAACACGGTGAAACCCCGTCTCTACTAAAAAAAATACAAAAAACTAGCTGGGCGAGGTAGCGGGCGCCTGTAGTCCCAGCTACTCGGGAGGCTGAGGCAGGAGAATGGCGTGAACCCGGGAGGCAGAGCTTGCAGTGAGCTGAGATCTGGCCACTGCACTCCAGCCTGGGCAACAGAGCCAGACTCTGTCTCAAAAAAAAAAAAAAAAAAAAAAAATCTATTCTTTCCTCATTGTAAATGTCATCTATACAAACGTGTGGCTTACATAAAATACACTATAGACTACAAAAAAGTTAACACATGCAATATTTCCATATGTACACTGATTGAGGCCCTGAGATATGGATTGGGATAGTTTGATTCAATTGGGGAAAATTTTTAGTAAAAATTTATCTTTAAGTCTTGAAAAGTAGATGCAACAAAATTGGAAGGAAGAGATGGGCTAATCAGGGACTGGGGACAGGTTGGCAGATGTGAATAACAGTGTGAAGTGAAAAAGAGAGAACTGAATACAAAGCATAGCACGGGGGTTTCGCTGACCAATGCAATGACAGATTTGAGTGAAAGAGTATGAACAGCACAGCCACATGACCACAGAGACACATCTAGTAGGGTCACGAACCTTGCATTTACTCAAGGGACAACTTTGAAGATGGTTTTTGAGAAATAAATTTCCCATACGTATTCAACCAATTTGTATTTATATAAGGTGTTATGGTCTAGAATTTTGGCTGTTTAAACTATTGCCTAGCAGGAACTAGGGATGTCAGCATCATGTGGCAAAGAATAAGAAATGGCAGAATCTGTGGCCACACCATTGACGTACTGAATGGGAGTCTGCTTTTTAACAAGATTTCCAGGTTAGTTTTGAGAAGCACTGTGGCTGTGTTCCAATCTGATTTGGTTATTTCCTTATCATGTAAATTTAGACAAATCCTTTCATCTCTAAGCCTAAATTGCACATCTCCAAAGTTGGGAGAAAACTCTGCCATGCTGATTCAGGGGATTTGTAGAAGGATCAAATGAAACAAACCATGTGAAAGCGCTTTGAAAGCTGTAAAGTATTATTAGACATCTTCCCTGAAATGGCCATCTGCATCCAGGAGAAATTCAGCTGTCTCCACTGTCCCTGTACACAAAGGAAGGCTCAGGGAAGCATCTCACTTAGTAAAACAAATGTCTAGGTTTATTACAGAGTCAGGGAGCTAGATTATCCCAGGAGATTCACAGGGTGATGCCTGACCCAGCTGCTCTCCAAACTAAACCCATTGTAGGAGCACACCTGTCCCCACTCTGCGATGTTCCTGTTGACTCCCTCCCACTCTATCAGTGGAGGATGGCAGGGAAGCTGAGGAAATAGGACGAACTGGGAGCTGGGATTCCATGAGGGCTAACATGCCAAGTAAAAGGTTACAGGCTCTAGACGCTCTCCAACAGTGACAGCAAAGTGTCCCATAGCAGATCTCTCCACCCCAATGATAACTATCACCTTGGAACTTTCTAGCCCAGGAAACCACCCTATAAATAAAGTTTCCAAGTTATTAAAAGTTAACATATCACTTTCGCAAAATTTGTGTTTTACAGGATCCTGCCCCTGAAGATGTTTAAGGAAAAGGTTTCTGAGGTCAGGTGGGTTCAGCAGAATCCTATTTAACTTTGCCTAATCACGAAATTTCCAAACATTTATTTGACTGCAGAACATTCTCCTGTAGTTTTGTTTATTAATACACTGCAGTTTAAGCAGCAGTCCCACTAAGAATACATTTTGGAAATCACTGTCTTTTAAGGTTATGAGATCTAATGTAATCTCAGTAAACACAGTAGAGCACAGCATAGCATGTGTTTGTGGAAGCCTACCGTTCTGGGCCTGAAACTTCTTGTCCACAGAAACTGTTTTTTACTGTTCAACACTTAGTGCAGTGCAAGGCACTTAGCCATCTCTCAGTAAATGTTTGTTACATTTTTAAATATCAGAATGGAATTTATTTATTTTTTCCGTGAGAAAAGATTTATTTACACCAACAGGACAAAGAGAATCCTTAAAGGGGTTTTGTGTGGTGGATATACATATATATATATATACACACACACACATATATATGTGTATATATATATATTCCTTTTTTGTTTTTTTCTTTTTTCCTTTTTTTTTTGATACACGGTCTCACTCTGTCACCCAGGCTGGCTGCAGAGCAGTGGTTCTATCTTGGCTCACTGTAGCCTTGGCCTCCCTAGGCTCAAGTGATCCTTCTACCTCAGGCTCTCGAATAGCTGGGACTACAGGCACATGTCACCACAGCTGGCTAATTTTTTTGTATTTTTGTAAATACGGTGTCTCATCACGTTGCCCAGGCTGGTCTCGAACTCCTGGACTCGAGCAATCCTCCCATCTCAGCCTTCCAAAATGGATCTATATATTCAAATAACTTATTTGAGCTGATTATCTGCTACCACAAGTAATAAATAGGGAAAGGCAACCCTAAAAAAATTATGCATAATAATACTGTTAACTTGGTCTTCTCCTGTATCATAGTTTCTAAACATTTGGAAAATATCGTGTTTCAGTATGTCTAAAGAACCAGAAATTACCTTTTTTATTTTTTTAAAGGCAAGAGCCAGTGTTGTTCTCTATAAAACAGTGTAGGAGTTGAATTGTGAACAGAACAGTCTACAGGGACTTGGACTCAGTATTCAAAGTTTATAGTCCTTAGTTATCAAACTGCTGGTAAAGTAGAAAAATACATCCGGGGGGCTCGATTGTTCTAAATCATGGCTGTTTGGCACCATGTCCTTGGCCCCTACACTATGTCCTGAGAGGCATTTCGAATCTGCAAAGCTACCAGAAAACAGGAAGTGGGGGTGAGTGGGGAGGAGAAATGCGCCTTCTAAATTGAAAAAGGAAACATGGATGCTGACGTTAACAAAGTTTCTTCAAGGAGAGAGCCCTAGGTAAGCAAGCGTAACTTTGAAGTGACCCACAAACATCTCCCTTTAAAGAACGTTCTCCGTCTCACCCAGATTGTATTTCCCATAACGGGAAATAAAAGCCCTTTGGGTTCTGCTAGAGTGAATGATTTTCCACAGTCACAAGACTAAGTGTCTAAATATTCCTAGGAAGCTCATGTATTTATTGAATCCTGCTTTTCGAGCTTTTTTCAAACTTTGGTCTTAGAAGAATGAGAGAAATATAACCTGGAAGTAAAAGTCCAGGTTTTCTTGGGCTCAGGAAGGGATTTAACATAAATTACTCTATTAGCAAAATGTCCTTTGTTACAGCCCCAAGGAAAAAAGAAGTCACCATGGACAAAGGGTTTTCTAAAATGCTGTTCCAAGAATCCTACTGGTGTCTCACTGAATCTCAAGGCCTGGTATTCCATTGTAGCACCCCACTCTCATTTGTTTAACTTTCTGCTATATTATTTTCAAATGTTCCCATGATGCTATGAATAAGTAAACAATATTATCTTAAGTCTCCAATTCAGATTTAGTCTTTTCTTATTATCTTTACATATGACATCAGACTTTACACACTGTATTTAGGAAGGCATTTATATAGAGATACATACATACACTTTTACATAAAATCTTTCAAACAATGGTGATGAGCACCAGCTTTCAATTTATAGATGTAGCTATTATTACTATATTATTCATTTAAGACAAATACCAACTAATGAGAAAAAAATCCAAAAGAGCCTCTGTAACACAGGCATTAAGAGCATTCAGATCTGGGAAAGATAATTAATCTCTTGAAACTCACAAAGTGGAGATAATATCAGAGCCGACAGCACAGAGAGGTGTAAGAATTACAAGAGGATGTATTTAAAATACTTGGCCTGCTGGGCGTGGTGGCTCACGCCTATAATCCCAACACTTTGGGAGGCTGAGGAGGGTGGATCACTTGAGGTCAGGAGTTCCAAACCAGCCTGCCCAACATGTAGAAACCCCGCCTCTACTAAAAATACAAAAAATTAGCCAGGCATGATGGTGCGTGCCTATAATCCCAGCTACTCTGGAGGCTGAGGTGGGAGAACTGCTTGAGTCCTGGAGGCAAAGGTTACAGTGAGCCGAGATCGTGCGACACTGCACTCCAGACTGGGTGACAGAGCGAGACTCCATCTCTACAGTAAAATAAAATAAAATACTTAGCCTTATAAATGCTAGCTACTATTATCTATGTCGCTGTTGTTTTTATACCTTTATTATTATTAAAGCCCTTAAAATTGAAATGATTTTTAGTGTACCTCTTAAGATTGCTATTCAATAGACATTTTACCAATGTCAAATATGAGGAAGCAATGGAACAAAGCTAATGTCACAGCCTATATTAGAAGTACGAACAAGGTTTTCTGAGTTCTCAGCCTATTCCTTTCTAATCTGTTCTTAGAACTTAGCCAACACTGAAAAGCCAGCACTTCTGAATGAAGGTAAAGGAATCTACCAAAAAGTAGGTTACACCAGTTTCCTAGGAACCAAAGTTACGTGAGCCGTTCATATATGAATTGGACTCATCTAATCCATTCAGTTTGAATTTGAGTATTTACGTTAAAATTCATGAAAAATACAAAAGCATTATATGTATTGCAAACTTATATTCACCATATGTTGTTGTTAATGCTCAAGCAGGAGCAAAAGAAAAAGAAAAAAAAAGTACAAAGGAAAATGTGTATATTTCCCCATAAGTAATTTTGCTTCATTCTGCTGTGTGCTTGAAAAATCATGTGAAAATATCAACAATATTCCTATTTTAAAACCCTCTCATTTTGTTTTGTTGTTGTATAGCATTCATAGATTCTGGAGGCTGGGCGCAGTGGCTCACACCTATAATCCCAGCACTTTGGGGGGCTGAGGCCGGTGGATCACCTGAGGTCAGGCCAGGAGTTCAAGACCAGCCTGGCCAACATGGTGAAATCTCGTCTCTACTAAAAATACAAAAAAATTATCCGGGTGTAGTGGTGGGCACCTGTGATCCCAGCTACTCAGGAGGCTGAGGCAGGAGAATTGCTTGAATCCAGGAGTTAGAGGTTGCAGTGAGCGGAGATTGTGCCATAGCACTCCAGCCTGGGTGACAAGAGTGAAACTCCATCTCAAAACACAAAACAAAACACAAATAACTTTCTGAGAGACTTTCACTTTCATATTTTATATTTGATGGATTTTCCCCAAGATTTTAGACCAAATATCAAATCTTCCATATAGTACACAAACCTGGCACATAATGGGCTCTCAAGATACATATTTGTTAAATTAAAGAATAGCAATTTATTGTTAAAGTGCCTATGCCTACACACAATAGGCCCTTAATAATAAATGATTTTTGAATCTGAATGTTATTCTTTGTCTACCAAAATGACAACAGAAGGATTATAACATGGTTGACCATCGGTCAAGTGGAAAACCTTCTAGACCCCATCTACTTATCTGCTGTAATGGTAAGGTTCCTGAGTACTGTAGGCAGCTCTTGAAGGGCAAATCAGATGAAGTGGGCCTAACAGTGTTTCTTTGGTGTGGGATGGTCCATAAAGACTTCCTTGAAACCTCATTTTGAAATACGCTGCCCCACCATCCTCATGATAACTTTGTATTGATCAGTCTTTGAGCCATAGGCTGAAGTACAATATAAAGGGTGATATTTCTTACCCCCATTACATATGACTTAATATCTTTTGGCTAGAGACAAAAGTTATATCAGATATATTTAGAGAAAATGTATGCAATGAGAGTGATTAATGTGTCATGACTTACAGATATCATGCCTAATACGTTTATTAGCTATCTTTACATGTTTTTGAAAGTTCTAATGTTGGAATGAACAACACATTGACCAAGAGCTAAACACTAATGTGAAAATTGAGCAGTGCTGGAGATAGCCAGAGGGCAGGGGATTGTGAAAGACTAAAGAAAAGATGGATGAGAAATATGAATACAAAGAAGTTATTAGAAAAATGGGATCAAACCCAGAAGGGAGGACGGCAAAAGTCAGAGGAATACCTAACTAAGAAATCGGAGTATCAGAAGGCTTCCGTTATGCTGAACTGGAGAGTTAACCTTGCTCACTACAAACTATGCCTGTCTATACCAGGCTGAAACTATCCTAAATCGGTGGGTATAGTGGGCCTTGATTATAGCAAAACTCTTAATAAAGTCTTTAAAGATAAATTTGTAGATGAAATAAATATCACAAAGCATAATCTTTTTCTAAGACTTATCCTATTGCCTTACATATGTATAGCAGACTCTTATATGGAAAGAATGAGGACTGTGATCTGGGGAATTCATAGCTGACTGATAGCATATTTATTAATCACTGCTTTACTATCATCTCTATTGAGAGTTATTGGAAGACAGAGATCATGTAATATTATCGTTGCAACCCTGGTCTGAGCAAAGGGCCTAAATATCCAATAAATATCTGCCAATCAACTGAACCTGGAGGGAGATAACTAGCAGCTTATCTCAGAACACAGATGTTCAACTTTTTCATCTGTGATTTGAATGAATACCTAAGAGGTTTTAGGCAAATTAAATGTGTGGATAACACAAAAGCTTAAAGGATAAGGTGCTTTAAATACTTGATTGATCAAGAGGCCACCACCACTCATCTTATATACAGCAGTTAACGGGAACGATAGCAGCAATAGTAATTGAGCATTTATATGAAGTCAGCACCATTAGTAACAACTAGATGCAAAGGTAAATTGAGGAAAAACCATGTTGCCTGCTCTCAAATGAGATTATTTCATTTTTTTTCCTCTGAATGCCTTTTAAGTAAGTAATAAAAATTTAAAATGTAGTGTAAGTCCTTGGAAATACATAATATATGTAATTAACTCTGATTTAAATTTCAGATGAATTTGATCAAACATTGAGAAAAGGTTTGAAATGTTAATAAAAACAGGAGCATGAAACTTTAATTTTTTAAAATTAAACTGCTCCTTTTAGGAGCAGTTTCATGGAAGTGCCCAAAATAATTTTGCAAAAGTAATATTTTTTGAGTGGCCACCAGACAAAAGTGTTGAGTGACCATCTAATAAGAAAAACTGATTGTTTCCCAGTGTTGTTAGAAAAAAAAATTATAGCATTAATAGGTTTTGAAACAGGCCCTTGCCTGGACTAAAATTTGGCCCAAATAGGATACAGGGTCCTTCTGGCACACTTTGAGCTTGGGACAGAGCCATAGAAACTGAGAGACACTACCTTACATTTGGAAGCAGTTCTACTTTCTTAGCGAGAGGATCACAGGAAACTTCTGTACCTGGAGGGCAGTGGAGATCAAGATGTGGGAGCCTGGGTTTCTGACTGACCTTTCACCAAAGGGTACCCATTTCACAGTGGTAAAGATGATGGTCTTAGCTTCCCCTTTCTTTGATTTCAAAGGTTTATTTCCTGCCATCTCCCACAAAATAAAAAGACCAATTCAGAGGTAAATTTCTGTATTAGAAATGGAAACTTCTGACATAAGCAGAAATGTGCAGAGAGTCATATTTCTGACTATGTAATTTTACCCTCTGTTTTCAGGAAGAAATTTAGAATTTTCTTCTCCAAACTCATAATTTTTCTAGTACATTGTCATCTCAAAGTGACAGCAACTTGAAGGAATAAAAATTTGAGGGAAGGAAAATTAAAACATCACTTTCAAAGAAAACAGATTGCCATGGAGCAGTTCTGAGGAGTTCAGAAAGGCGGTCCAGTGACAAGCATGTTGCCAGATCATTTGCCAAAATGTTGACATGAGAGTTCCCTGAAAACTCTGTCTTACGTTTCCAAAAATTTCAGTGAGGAAATTGCTAAAAGAATAAACAATCAGTTCAATTGCATACAGGGAAGAATAAGGTCTACGTCCAACATGCATATTCTCTGTTTATAGCTGGGAATAATTTAAATTACTTTCCTAGCATTCCTTTTCTCTTTTCAAGTATAAACCAACTCAAAAAATTAAGTAAAAATTGATGATCTAGCAATGTTTCTCTGGCTGCCATACAGTATGGGCAATGAGTTCTAGACTCCAATTTATTGGTTTGTCAGAAAGTTTGGTTATTTTCATCAATTTAGCTTTACATTTAACATTCCTCTGCTTAATTGAAACCATGCGGACACATTTGGTTAGCATGACATTCCTACAAAACTAAAAAGGGCACTTTGTCTCAAATTCTGCACAGTTTACCAGTAAGTTATATTTTTCTTGCAGTAACAATTAAACACACACTTCGCACTTTATAGCAAGTCCTTCCTAATCCCTATTATCAATGGGTACAACTCAGGTTTGACAAATATCCAGTCAGCTTGGTGGGGGAAAGTGCATTATCCATAATTTTGTTTTAATAATTGAATAAATGGTCTTCCGGGGACTGATCCCAGGGTTTTAAAACATGAACTTTGGAAAATTATGACCATTTTAGGAGCTCACTTAACCTCCTTTCTCTATTTCTTGTCCTCCCGGGATCCTGCTCTAAGTGCTGGCAAAAGGTTGAGATCTGAGGGGTAAACTAGTAAGTGCTACAATTGATTACTGCCTGTTCTTCTTCTTTCTTTTCCCATCCCATTGTGGAAAATGACTCTGGATGGGTTTATGAAGTGAGTTTAGTGAGAAACAGGTTTCTAGGATTTGTACTTTCTCTGCTTTGGCAAAGTAACTCCAAATAAGCCCAAGATGCACAGCAGGATAGCTTGTATAGCTAACATACAATATTTTGAGATTGACTGACACTTAAAAAAATGTTCAATCTCCTTTTCCTGTTAAAAACTAATGCAAAGAATAAGGTGGAAACACGAGAGGAAGTATGATCAAAAGGATGAATAAAAAGGATCCCTCAGAGACAATGACAAGCTGAGTCAAATTACAATCACTCCACACTATCCACAGAAGTTGGAACTGACCTCTGGTATCTACCGTAGGCCCACTGCCAGAGACAAAGCCCTCATTCTTTGGCAGATATGAACTGAGTGCTTACTCCATACTACTCCCCTAGACACTACTGCTACACATTTGTAGCCACAGGGAGATGAATTAGACAGATAGGGCCTTGCCTTCCTCTACTTACATTCTAGTTACCCACCTGCTTCCTCTGCATTGTTGGGTGCCAGTGTGACCAAGTACTGAAACCAGAGCACAGTCACCATGACCATCATGTCAGAGGCTGAAGCAGGGAGGTCACACACCAGCCATGAAGGAAGACAGTTGGCCTGAGTGGCTGACCAGGTCCAGAGAGGGCCAGACGTCAGTAAGGAGTGAAAGAGTCAGGAAAAGTGCCAAGGGCAATAGTAAGGATTCATGACAGGCCACCAAGCTAGCAGTTCTCGCCAGGGAGCTCATAGGCTGCCTCCTGCCCCTGGCTTGTTCGCCCTCAACCCTTTGCACAAAACCAGAGATCTTCCAGCGCATAAGTTTGATCCTGCCACCCCATTCGTAAAACACATTAAGTGAGTTCTCATTCATTACACTGAAGGTAAAATAAAAACCTACTGTTTTCAATGCCTTTGTAATTAGGTTTTTCTGTCTTTTGCTGCCATCCACCCTTGACTTAATACTCCAACCATTCTGAATGTTTCTACCATAACTTATGTGCCTTTGCCCATGCTGTTCCCTTTGAAAAGAATAATCCCCTACTCCATCCTGCTCTCCTCACCTCCTTGCCTAAAGCTGTTATAATTCCAGATCTTGGCTAAATGTTACTTCTTCCAGATAACCTCTTCTGTCCCTCTAAATCAGAGCTTCTAGGAGAGCAGCCTTGCAATCAATGCATGTTTAAAATACTTCTGGGCCCACTCCACATTAACTGAATCGTAATCTCTGGGACTGGGGCCCAGGAATTGTACTTTTAGCAAGCATTCCATTTATACTGAGGCACATGTAATGTTTCAGGACCACTGACTTAAACTTTGAGATGATATGAAAAATATTAAACAACCCATACAGTACAGTCACCAACCAATCAAAATGGACACAGTGACCAATCAGGACAGATGCCATAACCAATCAAAATGGACTCTGGCTGTTGATCTCCAATATGTACTAGTATGCACTAACAATAGTCAGCTGCTCCTATGCCATGTTTCATTCCACCCTACCCTTTCTCTGAGCCGGAATATACTGGCTGATTTTTATTTAGCACTTCTTTCCTGCATCACCCCAATTAACTTTCAAGATAATCCTGCTGTTATTATTTTTATTTTACAGAGGGCAAAACTGGCACAGACGTGTTAAGTAACTTGCCCAAAGTCACACAGGCAGTGTGTGCATTAGAGTTTAAATGCAGCCTGGCTCCGGAAGTCTATCCTATACTACAGCTAGCATGGTATGTCTGAGGCTGCATTTTAATTTCCAGTCCAGATGTTTGACTTCTCCAGTTCACTGTGATCTTCCTGGGGGTAAAACCTAGGACTTAATAGGTAATCAGTAAATATTTGGAGAGTGAATGAGATCAACTAATCCAGTGTAGGATCAAGAGGAGTAGAGGAGTAGAAGGCTGACTGACTTCTTAGACTATGTCCTGGAGTTCTGAAGCTATCTTATTTTTATTTATTTATTTTTTTGAGACAGAGTCTCACACTGTCGTGCAGGCTGGAGTGCAGCGGCATGATCTTGACTCACTGCAAGCTCCACCTCCCAGGTTCACGCCATTCTCCTACCTCAGCCTCCCAAGTAGCTGGGACAACAGGGGCCCACTGCCACGCCCGGCTAATTTTTTTTTTTTTTTTTTTTTTTTGTATTTTTAGTAGAGACAGGGTTTCACCGTTTTGGCCAGGATGGTCTTGATCTCCTGACCTCATGATCTACCTGACTCGGTCTCCCAAAGTGCTGAGATTACAGGCGTGAGCCACCGCACCCGGTCATTAAGCTATCTTTTAAAGGATTTCAAGGAAAAGGAGGTTGGGATGTTGCAGGAATGAAGATATAGGAACTATCTGAGGCCACTGAAATCCATGAACCTAAAAAGCACAAGCTGTAGAATTTGCTTTCCTGCCCTAAACAGTTTTATCCAGAGTGATAAAAATGAAACTGACATACATACCATTGGCCAGTAAAACCATGCCAGAAAGGCTACAATCAACAGAGAAGTACCAGGCCTCAATGGTCCATGGAATTAATTTCTTGGAAAAACCTCTCCAGAATGCCTGTTGGGGAGCCAGATAGAGCCCACAGCCTCAGTATCAACACCAGCTGCATCATGTAGATCCACTGCACAAAATCAAACACTCGACGTCTTTCTCCAAAACATAAAGTCAATTACTTCTCTCAAGTTGGAGCACTGTGGTTGTCACTTACACAGCCTTATCCTTCTGAAATGTGGCCCCATCATGAACTTTCCGTAACTGCTGCAACACAGCACTCCCTCCTTCGGGTCTTCTTACCTTCACGAGGCCTTTGTCAACCTCCCCTGCATTTCTCCCCAAAGTCTCCCCAACTCCAGTTTTACTACTTTCCAGGCCAAACTGCACTTCTGCTAGACAAACAATCTTCCTAAAACCCTCTAGAAGGGAGGCAACACTTTACTTCTACCCTCCTAGGGCTTCTGGTGGCTTCTGGTGGGCCCTGAGAATTAAGTCAACATAAGACAGATTAACAGGAGAAAAGCATACAGGAAAATGAAGACCCAAAGAGGTGGCACAGCCTAAGTGCTTGTATACTAGGTTGGACACAGAGACGCAGTTGTAGAAAAGTCACTAAAATATATGGAATGTCTTTGTCCTTTTGCAATGCTATAAAGAAATACCTGTGGCTGGGTAATTTATAAAGGAGGTGTATTTAGCTCACCACTATACAAGAAGCATAACACCAGTATTTGTTTCTGGTGAGGGCTCCAGGCTGCTTCCTCTCATGGTGGAGGGTGAAGGGGAGCCCACGTGAGCAGAGAAGAGATCCCAAGATGAAAGAGCAGAAACAAGAGTGAGAGACAGACAGAGAGGAGGAGGACATGCTAGGCCCTGGAACTAGTAGAGTGAGAACTGACCGACCCCCCCTCACTGCCATCCTCCTACCCAGGGACAGCATTGATCTGTTCATGAGGGATCCGCCTCCATGACTTCAAACACCTCCCATTAGGCCCCACCTCTAACACTGGAAATCAAGTTTCTACATGAAGTTTGGAGGCTTGTGTATCCAAACTAGAGCATGAGAGGACCAAAGAAAGATAAGAATCGCTTTAGCATGATCTGTGTGTGCAGATTTCTCTCAGTCTTGACTCCCTATCTCTGGTGATAAGAATGTTTCTTACCTCCAGAATGAGCATCTTTCACATGAGGGATTTATCACCTACTTTTAGGAAGAAAAGGGGAAGTCAGTGCACCCTTCTTGCACCTTCTGTTATTCAAGCGCCTTTAGTTCAAAATCATCCTTATGCCAAGTTGCATATTTGGGAGTGGCATATTCTGCTACCCTTCACCTCCTTTCATCAACACGCTATACTTTATACATCAATCCTAAGGTCAATAGTTCACCATTACCCTCAGTGTAAAGCTTATACTCCTCACACTGACTTTCAAAGTTCTTATATTATTTCTGCCTTCGACCAAACACGTCTGTTCAAAGCTGCCCCTGAGACTTCTCAACGTAAGCCAAAGTCCCTCACCCTCTCCCTAATGTCACTTCTATGACATCAGGGAACACAAAAGCATCTCTCTGAATACCTATTTCCTCTCCCTGAAGAAAGTCCAGTTAGTGATGCTTCTTCCATAGAAACCCTTTGATCACTCAAGACCATAAGTCCTCTCCCTGATCTGAAATGATGTAACACTCATCTTTTGGACCGTCCCTTTTACCATTGATTATACACTGATTGATTTGTAGTTGAGCTGCCCACACTCAGCACAGCACAGTCCAGTGCTGCCCAGGGGCATGGTACTTGATGAGTGCACTTTAACTTATAATGGGTTCAAGTCCTTTGTCTTAGTGACTCCTTGCTACCTTAAAAAGTATTCAGATATTTGGCCAGACAGTGGCTCACACTGGTAATCTCAGCACTTTGGGAGGCCAAGGCGGGCAGATCACGAGGTCAGGAGTTTGAGACTAGCCTGGCCAACATGGTGAAACCTTGTCTCTACTAAAGATACAAAACATTAGCCAGGAGTGGTGACACGCACCAATAATCCCAGCTACTTGGGAAGCTGAGGCAGGAGAATCGCTTGAACCAGGGAGGCAGAGGTTGCAGTGCGCCAAGATTGCACCACTGCACTGCAGCCTGGGCGACAGGGCAAGACTCAGTCTCAAAAAAAAATGTATTCAGATATTTGGAGAAATCTGACAATATTTATTTACTAAAATTCTTCTAATTAAAAATGACACCTTGGCATCCAACTCAAGAAAGAAGTCCAGAAATCAGCGCACAGAAGGATGCTCTGATAGATCTCCAGGGTGGCAGTGGGACATGGAAGGAGAGGCACTACTAGTGGACCAGAACTAGGAGTATTGATAGTATTTAGAAGTCATTGTACATTCTTCCAACTACCCTCAAAAAGCCACATTCTTTTCCTTTACATCCAAACCTCCAATGGTTCCCACATTGTTAGCAAAGTTGTAAATCTTTGGGAATAGCTCCCGTTCTCTTTATTTACCTCATTTTCCTAAAGAAATGCTTGAAGGATGCAGCATTAATCCTGGACAGCTCCCGTCTTAGTCTTAAGAGATTTTCCATTGTTTTCTGTGCCTAGACTGGACCTGAACTATATCTTATCTCTGTTTGAACTTGGTGTCTTACAGTTGGTCCTCTCCTAGGGCGAGGGAACAACTAGGGAAAGGCAAGATTTGGGAAAATAAAACTTAGGATTCACTTCCCTAGCTGCACTTTAACCTGACAACATATCAACTCTGGCTATAGCCCATTCCCAAGCCTCCCTCACACACCATCGGGTGACACCCTCCCCACCATTTGCTCCCACTGAGATTTGGTCTAGAAGGGAGGGAGCACAGCTGATCTAACTATCTAAATATAGAAACTAATAATTGAAATTAGTGCATGAAACTGGTATAAGCAAATATCAAAATTGTAGAAGTTTTGTTTTTAAGAATAGGTTGTGATGCTTTCAAAATTAGGAAGAGCAAAAGTGTAGAGTTCCAAGTGAATAATCCAATTGGATGAAAAGGGTGAAGTCTTGTAAGTAGTACTGTACATTGACTATCTGAAAAGGCTCACTTCGATAGCTGCAAGTTTTTCAGTCTGATTCTAAAGTACACATTTCCATTACAATCCCATTGGCTATTTTTAATCAGTGACTTTTCATAGTAGAGTGAAAATCAATTAAATTTAGCCTATGCTTGAATTGCCATAATTTTTCTATCCCTGAGCTAAATAAAAAACTTTCTATTACCCTGTGAATCAGAAAAACAAACAAACGAACACAATAGTTGGAGGGACAGTGAACAAGAACCCCAAATGCCACTTTAACTCTCTGGTGTTAAAGAGCCCTTTCCTGTAATGTCTTCTGCCATCCAGGGCCTGCATATCAAGGTCTTCCGTGGCCTACACTTTACTATTTGATTATCTCTTTCCAGAAGATAATTATATTTCCCACATACATTTAATATAGACATGCCATTTAAGAAGCAAGTAATTACAATAAAAAACATATATACATTCAGGGAGTGCTTAGACAACTCAAATTTCACTGGCTAGGGGTTTTTTGACAATGATAAACCACTAGACTTTTGCTTTTTTAGTTTACGAGGTCATTAGGCAAGCTGAGGGGAACTAGAGTCTACATGTGCAGTGGAGCACATTTGAAGACCCTTATAATTTGTCAGGAATTAGACTCTTCTAAAGAAATATTTCACATTTATTAAGGATTTGATTCCCCCAAAGTCTTTCTGATTATATTACCCACTATAAGACTAAAATCTGAACAGTTTATCATTGTCAGTAGGTTTTCCCAAGAGAAATATATATATTTTTTATAATATAATA
>NW_016806990.1:467557-527265 GCF_001698545.2 Rhinopithecus bieti | reverse complement strand
ACCCTTGGCCCAGCCTGGGCTGGTGACCCAGGCACCAGAGACCTTGCATCCCTCCTCATCCTAGGAGGCCCCTGGGGGTGCCCCATCTCAGTGCCCCCTGAACTCTTTATTTGCCTAATTTATATATAGAGAGATATATAAATATATATAAATATAAAAATATATAAATATATATATATGGGGGGGTCTCACTCTATCATCCAGGTTAGAGTGTGGAGTACAGTGGCACAATATCTGCTCACTCACTGCTGCCTCAACCTCCCCTGGTCAGGTGATCCTCCCACCTCAGCCACCTCAGCTGGGAGTACAGGTGCACCACCACATCCAGCTAATTTTTTGTTAGTAGAGAAGGAGTTTTATCATGTTGGCCAGGCTGATCTCAAACTCCTGGGCTCAAGCAATCCACCTGCCTCCGCCCCACAAAGTGCTAGGATTACAGGTGTGAACCAATGAGCCACTGTGCTTGGCCCCAAAAGAACAATGGTTTTTTATTTGTTTGTTTATTTGTTTGTTTTTGAGACAGAGTCTCACTCTGTCTCCCAGGCTGGAGTACAGTGGCATGATCTTGGCTCACTGCAACCTCTACTTCCCAAGCTCAAGTGATTCTCTACCCTCAGCCTTCTGGGTAACTGGGATTACAAGTGCCTGCTACCATGCCCAGCTAATTTTTGTATTTTTTTTTTTTTTTTTTTTTTTTTTGGTAGAGATGGGGTTTCACCATATTCGCCAGGCTAGTCTTGAACTCCTGACCTCAGGTGATCTGCCCGCAATTGGCCTTCCAAAGCGCTGGGATTGCAGATGTGAGTCACCTCGCCTGGCCCGAAGAGAACAATCTTTATGGAAAATAATATCATACATTCATGTTGGTAACTTGGTTGTATTATCAAGATATCAGATGTATTAGAATTTCTAATTTCTAGGTTACCCATATTAGACAGAGGTGCAGTTAAGTTTTTGTCAGTTCGAAATCCTAGATAGAGGAAAGAGTTTGGATTAAAAGATAAAAAGTAAGACTGTTTAAAATAGAAAATAAATACCTAATTAATTTATGAAAAATATGCCATTGCCGGGTGCAGTGGCTCATGCCTGCAATCCCAGCACTCTGGGAGGCCAAGGTGGGCAGATCACATGAGGTCAGAAGTTCGAGACCAGCCTGGCCAACCTGATGAATCCCCGTCTCTACTAAAAATACAAAACTTAGCTGGGCCTGGTGGCGCATGCCTGTTATCCCAGCTACTCTGGAGGATCATGCCACTGCACTCCAGCCTGGGTGACAGAGCAAGACTCCAGTTAAAAAAAGAAAAAAAGAAAAATAAGCCATATACATTATTGCTACATTCAGTGTGGATTGATACTTAGATGAAAATTTTGCAAAAAAAAAAAAAGTGCTACATTTTTATTTGTGTTTTCACTCTGTCTAGTCAACTATGAGTTATAACATTTAAAAGGCTCATACATAATACACTTAAAAGTTTACTGTCTTGAAAATGTAACTCCCTTTGGGGAGTCTGGCATGGTGTTCTTGAATTCTTATCTTCACTGATATTTCATTAGGGTTATATCCATGAGTGAGGTCTTGGAAATCTGGTAACCAACCAATTTTTCATGGCATAATGTAACTAACTCCCTAGCAATATGGTGCTAAGACCAAGAAAGTGAAATTTGCTCCATTGTCTTTGCCTGTAGCTAAGAATTTCCCTTCAAAAAGACCACAAAGCAAGACCCAAGCAGTTTAATAATCCTGATGAAAACAGAGTGAGCAAAAGTAATGAGCAGAGACGGAGAGACTGGGAAAACCAGAATGGTAAGGAAGGAAGCAGACACACAGAGGCAAAGACCATCAGTCACCAGCATGGACTTTATGCCAGGTTATGAACCAGGATATTGGGGAAAGAGAGTGGGGGTTGAGAATAGGAGTTGGGAGGAGGGGTTGTTTTAATATAGTGTTTTCCTTTTGGTTTTTTCTTTTAATCCTGTGGTGTTGAAAGCACAGCTTTCTCAAAGATGATCTGACCTACAGTCAACTTTATAAATCATTCTCCTAACCTCATAAGCTGAAGGTCTGCAAGGGAGATCTGTAATCAGCATGTAACCCATTCTCCTAACCACATACTTTTCAAAAAATAACATAACATAAACTAAAATAAAAATGTCTAATATCCTTATGGTCAAAGCTAGAAAACAAGTTCCAAGATGTGGTGTTTTGTCTTTTACTCAGAAAACTTCATATACATCAACATTACTTGAAGCTATTACTTGTTAATTCAGGGATCAATATCTTGAACATGATCTCCACTGACATTTTCTAAAATCAATAGATGCAGAGTGCAAAGCAATGAGAATATTGTTAATAGTAGGGTTAACAATTCAGTTACTGCCTCAAAATTTAAAGCTATGAAAATTCTGCTTTTAAAATTATAATTAATTTAATACGAAGTTTTCCAGTTATTCTGAACCATTCCTGTGTGTAATTGTGTCACATCAACCTACCAACTGACTAGTAAATAGGCTGGTTTCTGCATATCACTTATACAATCAAACATGAATCTGTCGGACAAGATGTAAAAAGCTAAGGTCGAGAGTAGCTCATTTGAGGTGCCACAAAAGTGCCAAAGGCTGTTAACAGCATAAAACAATAAACAAGGAAATATATAATAGGATTGCAAAAATAACAGCATGGTTCCAGATATAGGAAACTTTTAATGTCACTATGTTCTGTGTTGGTCATAGCCCTTCTAGCTTGCTATGGCTGCATCTGGGTATTATATTTTCAAATGGACAAAAGAAAATGAGACAGTGTCCAATGGAGGGCAATTGGTTTAGAAGCCAGGAACTATGAAGAAAAGCTCCAAAAACATTTGTCACAAAATCATGTATGTGACAACTTGGGAACGAAAAAGCAAAGGTCAAATATAACAGTGTGTGTTAAAGGTTGAAGGAGTAGTCTAGTCTCTACAGCTTCAGAAAACACAAGCACATAGTTTTGCTAATACTATGTTTTACTCAGTATAGAGCAAAAATGGAGTAGCAAAAAGAAATAGAGACAGCCAATTATTTACCTGGAGCATCAAGCAGGGACTGTGTGATCATGTGCTAAAGGGGATAATGAAAAGATTCATGGCTGGGTGAGGTGGCTCACACCTGCAGTCCCAGCACTTTGGGAGGCCGAGGTCAGGAGTTCGAGACCAGACTGGCCGACACGATGAAACTCCATCTCTACTAAAAATACAAAAACTAGCTGGGCGTGGTGGTGGGCGCCTGTAATCCCAGCTACTCAGAAAGTTGAAGCAGGAGAATCGCTTGAACCCGGGAGGTGGAGGCTGCAGTGAGCCAAGATTGTGCCACTGCACTCTAGCCTGGGCAACAGAGCAAGACTACATCTCAAATAAATAAATAGATAAATATAAGATTATTTTCACCCAAAACTATGATTTCATAGATATCAGCGCATAATTCTTTGCCAAACATAACTTTTCACTTAAAACTTTTAGAGATCAAATCGACAGAAATCACTTAAAAGCTTTAATTTAGCTCATGACAAAGATGCATAGTCATCCTTTAATATTCACTAAGTTTACGCTGGGCTTATGACAGTTTAGTGCACATTAAATATTGTTATAAATTATACACTCAAGATAAAATAATAAGAAAGAAGAGTCAGACACCACTTATATTACTAAACATGTTAATAATAGCTTAGTAATCATATTTCCTAGCAGGTGAAGACTATTACATGCAGTGTAACATGAGAAAAATGTTAAACATAAATAGTGGCACCAGAATTTGAAGTTGGCAGGGCTGATGCTATCACTAACATTTCATAGCAGATTTCCATATGCCATTTTTGCATAATGAAAAGGTCATAAATGTGCTTTGATTGGGCCACACACACACATACACACACACACACACATGCATGTGCACATACACAGGGATAACTCAGATTCCCTTGCCCCCAGACTCTCTTCTCCATGTCACTAATTAATCCATTTAGTCATCAATTATCTAAACACATATTTATGTCCCCATTATAGGAGAGTATAACTCCCCTTTTAAACTCTGTTTCCTTGAGTTCTACATACTTTACATACTTTTCAAGCATTCACATCTTACTATATCAGGCTATAATTTTAATAAAATTTTCTTTTGTATTTAAGGAATTACTTGGTGGGAACTGATTAGAAGACTTTAACTTAAGTTCCTCTTGAAGGATTTTGTGTGTGTGTGTTTTTGCCAAAGTCCTTCTATTTTCTACAAATGATTATATTTCTTCATGCCCACATGTTAATGATTGCTCCTAAAGTTGGATGCATGTTGTGTAGACCCATAACAGTCATTCATGCTTAGGATCTATGTAGCATTTTCCATTTTTATCTATCCTCTTACCTTGATTAATTTTTCTTCCTAGCACTTAGCACTCCCTGACATTTTATAACAGGTCCACATTCGTATCAAAAACCCTTAGGACCAGTTGTGTTTCAGAATTCCATTTAAAAAAAAAATTTATAAAGGCTTTATGGCATACTGTCATCAGGGTCTGTGGCAGCTCTCCATGATCAAACATTAATACTTCTTCAATGCAGTGCATGGATATTTCTACTAAGAGAGATAAATAAAGGCTACAAATATCTTCACCTTTTTTCAGGTCAAGTTTTGCTGCCAGATGAGTTCAAGTCAGGTCAGATTTTGCTGCCAAATGAGTTAGGAAATACCTTTTAGTTTGAAGAGCTTTTTGAGTTTCAGAATCACAGATAAGAGACACAGAAAATTACACTGATGCTGCTGATGTGGAGACCACAGTTTGAGAACTGCTGGCACACTTCATAAGCAATATTTATTTTACAAGGCACATGTGAGTAATTATTTAAATTCCAGTGCCCTTCAAAAATAATTTGAGTTTGCCCATCTGTAAAAGCATGTCAGTGTTCCTATCCACTCTTGATATTCAATTTGATTTCCAATCCTAAAATGCATTTTCTTCTAGAGAAAAACAATAGGAGATCTCTTCTCACTGCAAAGCTGATTGTAACTATGAAGCTAACTTTTTTGAAATTAAGTGAAACTCATGTTTAGTATTGTCTCAGAGACATCAAGGAACAGGTCTCCACAGAAAAGAAATTTCAGTATTCCTGTTTCCTCTGGATTTACTTGTGGCAGCTGCTTATTTTCTGGTAGCCAAAAGTCTTGAATTTCAAGTAGCATAGAATAAACAATATAAGTCCATCTAAGCTTAAGGATCTAACAAAGTTTCTCCCTGTCCTGGCAGGAAATCTTTATGCACCAAAAACTTCATAGAATAATTTTGATTGCTCGTTGCAGTGCAAAAGAGGAGCTACACAGCTTTATTTTTTAAACACTCAGATCAAAATTATCATTATAAAAAATATTTCAAATGTGGAAGATTTAAAAGTAAAGTCTTAGAAATCCATATCCTCCAAATTAATAGAATTACTTCTTTGGGCATAATTATACTTCAAAGAAAGTAAATGCCATTATTCACTTGCAAAGACAAGAAAATAAGTGTAAATCACTGTAAGTGCTTGTAACTCACTGGAAAACATCTAGAAAAAATATTTTATTACCGAATGACACCTAGGCAAAGCTACCTGCACAGCTTTCCCATGGGAGAAAAATCATGGTGGAAGGAGAGGTAGCCTAGGCCGTTATTTTAGGTGATTGATCCACGGGTGATTAATTATCATATACAAATATGGGTGTGACAAAGCATATAAAAGGCACTGAAAGTGTATATCTGGGTCATCTGATGCTCTTGTAGAAATGAGCGATGGATCCCTGAAGACCGAAGTATGCATAGTACCATAGTCAGGAAAAAGAAGATGGAAAAGGAAAGATCAAAAAGTTGATGGTAGGATTTTTTTTTTTTTTTTTCTGAAGTCAGTTTATTTTTCTTTGAGCTAAAAGGACTCTGCCTGGAGGCTGGTGTAAAACAGTCCTGCCAGGAAGACACATTCATCACACCAAGGAAAGCACCACAAAGGAGACAGCATGATAAATACCTGGTTTGGGGATCCCAGGATAGAGTGTCCAGAAATTAGGATAAAAATGTATTTATCTCTTTGAAGCCTGGGCTCGACCACAAATAATATTCTCAGCAAAGTTTGTTTCAAAACACTCAATCGATTCATTAGTTTAAGACATTAAATATATTAATTACACGTTGCTTCATCATATTCGAAAAAGGCTGATAGAGTTGCTCACTGACCAAGGACACACATGCAAGTTATTTGTTATGGTGATTGCTTGCTTTGCGGAGTCTGTGCCCTTGACCCAGCCCCATAGATCAATGTCAGGCCAAGTAAGATCTCCAGCAAAGGACAACATGAACCCTCTCCTCAAGGTTAGGCTCTCGAAGTTAAAAGCTTATCGTGAATTCTAGGATCAGACTGGCCTGGCTTTGAATTTTATCTCTAAATTTAAAGTTGTGTGACCTTAAGTGACTTAATCTCTGGAAGCATTAATTTCCTTATATATAAAATTAAGTTAATTATAAACCATGCCTCAAAGGATGTTTGTAAGTCAAATGTGAGTTATTATATATAAAGTGTCTATGTCTGCAACATAGTAAGTGTTCAATAAATAGTAATTAGTATTGTTACGTTATTATTTTTATTGTAGAGCTTCTCTTAATGACCTTCCATGAATTGATTCATCAGATTAATTCATCATGCTGTCCATTCCTTCTGTTAAACATGTTAGACTGATGTCCGTGACATTCTAAGTGCTCTCAATAGCAGACTATTATACATCTTAGAAGGGCTGTACAATATTGCTCCTGACAGTTTTATGCTCTACAAAAGTCAACTTTATTCCCAAACCTGGTTATGACAATTGTACTTATTGAACTTTTGCAATTTAATAAATAAGATGCAAACTTATGAAACAGAAAAGCAAAACCAAAAAGTATCTCTGTGCAAACTAAGTTAAATCCTTTGGAAAAATAAGAAGAAAAGTGAATTTCTGACAAATTAAATGATGAAATTATACAAAGTTAGAAAAACAGTCCCAATAATCTAGAAAATACTATACTCAGATTGCCTCATAAGTACTTTAAGATCTTTCTGGGCTGGGTATGGTGGCTCACACCAGTAATCCTAGCACTTTGTGAAGCTGAGGCGAGGAGTTCAAGACCAACCTAGCCAACATAGCAAGACCCCATCTCTTCAGTAAATAAATAAATTAATTAATTAATTAAAAAGATCTTTCTACATTTTAAAGAAACTAGAAGTGGAATTTGTAAAGGGCACGTTTTAGATGTTGTGTATGGAAGAAAGGTAATGCAGGGCTGCAGTCAGCAGACCAACATGTCAAGAAAACATTAGCCCTACATCATAAGATTGATAATAAAATGTCTGTATATATCTTTTGAATTAAAATAAAAGGTTTGCTCTACAAATATATCATCCCCCACTCCTTTAAATGGAGTTTTAAAAGGTAAGTGACCATTGCTTCCCCAAACTGAATCAGAAGAATTTCCACAGCACTATGCAAATACCTTTATTTATTAAGCTCCTTCTTAAAGAGTTCTACATTTAAATAGGGAAGATATTGGTCAAAGGACACAAAATTTCTGATAGATGGGAGGGAAAAGTTCAAAAGACCTATTGTACATTACGGTGATGACAGTGGATTTATTGTATATTTGAAAACTGCTGACAGAGTAGATTTTAAGTATTCTTTCCATTAAAAAAAAAAAGTATGCAAGGTAATACATAGCTGAATTAGCTTGATCTAGCCATTCTACAATGTACACATATATCAAAACACCAGATTGAATAGAAGAATAAATATATACAATGTTGACCTGTCAATTAAAAAATAAAATGTATAAAAATAAATTTAAATAGGTTAAGTGAAGAAAACTACTTTAGGAAGCAGGTAATCCCTTGTGTTTTGTGATTTACCCACAACCATATTCAGTCACATAAAAGAGTACTTCCTGCAGCGTATAGGATCCCAAACCAAAAAGTGTTGTCATGAGGTGGGAAAAGAGGGCAGATAGGGTAGAAGTTCTCAAATGTTGTTCTCCTAACTGAGTGCCTCAAAACCACCTGGAGAGCCTTCCAAAAATACAGATATCCTAGGTCTCATTCCAGCATCCTGATTCACTAGGTCTGTGGTAGGGACCAGGAAACTGTGGGTTTTGCTTTGTATTTGTTTTTGTTTTCATTTCTTTTTTTTTTTTTTTTTTTTTTTGAGATGGAGTCTGATTCTGGTACCCAGGCTTGAAGTGCAAGTGGTTGTGATCCCAGCTCACTGCAACCTCCATCTCCAGGGTTCAAGCGATTCTCCTGCCTCAGCCTCCTGAGTAGCTAGGAATACAGGTGTGCACCACACCCACTAATTCTTGTATTTTTGGTAAAGTCAGGGTTTCACCATGTTGGCCAGGCTGGTCTCAAACTCCTGACCTCAGGTGATCTGCCCACCGCCTCAGCGTCCCGAAGTGCTGGGACTATAGGTGTGAGCAACCGCACTCAGTCATGTATTGTTTTCTTTATTAGATGCTTCTGATGGATAACTAGATTTGAGAAAGATTGATATTGAGCCATGCTCTCTAATTGAAACATAATGTGAGCCACATTTTCTAGTAGCCTAATTTTTAAAAGATAAAGGAAAGAAAACTTTTTAGTAATACATTTTAATTTCTTTTTGTCACCATGGCTGGAATGCAATGGCACAATCTCCACTCACTGCAACCTCGGCTTCCTGCGTTGAAGTGATTCTCCTGGCTCAGCCTCCCAAGTATCTAGGATTACAGGCATGAGCTACCACGCCCAGCTAATTTTGTCTTTTTAGTAGAGACAGGGTTTCACCATGTTGGCCAGGCTGGTCTTGAACTCCTGATCTCAGGTAATCTGCCTGCCTCAGCCTCCCAAAGCACTGGGATTACAGGTGTGGGCCACCATGACTGGCCACATTTTAATTTCTTAATAATATATGTTATTTAAACCAATAAGTCCCAAATACTATTATTTCAACACAATAGCCAATATAAAATGATGAATCAGCTGCTTTATATCCTTTTCACTTATACTAAGTCTTGGAAATCCAGAGTGTGTTCTACACTTAGAGCACACCTCAGTTTGGACTAGCCCCACTGCAGGTATTCAACAATTGCATGTGGCTACTGACTACTTTATTGGGAAAGGCATATATACAGTGTAAAGGAGTAGACTGTCTTGGTGATGCAGGCTGTCTTCATAATGGAACTATAGCTTGAAGGTTCACAACCACTAAGTGGTTAAGGAAAGGAGATGATTAGAAAGGTCAAAAGGGAAATGAAAAAGCATGGAGAATCCAGGAGGAATATGCCACCTAACTGGAAGGCTTATGTGCTGTGAGTTTAGGAAACGTGCATAAATATGAAGGGCAACAAGTGAAACTGATGTCCATGCACTCAAAAAGGGAGAAAGTTTGAAAACTCTAACAAAGTAAAAGTAAAAAACTGTTTACCATGCAACTCCAGTTTTAAAATCCAAAAATAGAATTCCCACAAAGTTCATGCTCACCTTTCAGAAACCCATGGGACAGTAGAGTGTGAAATAGAAATACTTTTGCAGAGAAAGTAAACTGCCCAGTGTAAAAGCAGCACATAGAAGAAGCATTTCCAAACGTTTTAAGCTGTGCACACACTTCTTGCATTTATCACACTATTAGGTTAGTCAAAACACATTTTGGAAGCTGAAATAATAAGTCTGAACAAAGAGCTTAACACAGGGCTGATGCACATTCTCCTGTGGGAATTCAACTAATGTTTTTTACTTAAAGACTTCAACAGTAAAATATTCTAACCAGGAATATCACAGCCCCTAATGCTGTAAATCAAATAAAACATTTGTGAAGGAAAGTTCCTGAATTCCTCACCCAACACTTGTATCAATGAAAAACAATGAGAATAGAACAAATTCAATGTTAGATGTTAATGGAGATGTGTGAGGATCAGATTGCAGACTTTTATTACATAGTAGGTAAAAATTCTATAGGAGCCCAGTTTTATTCTTAAATTTCAAGCCTAAAGTTGCACCCAAATTTACATATCTATCATATTTCTTGGATACATTTTTCCATTCTTTTCCTCTTACTTAATGCTCACAAATGTCATAAAATTGGCTTTTTAGGCAACTATAGAGACATTGATAAAATTCTAATAATTCCACTTAAAATGGAATCCTCTGATATGCAGATTTACAAATACATAAAGATGATGGCAGCGATGCCCCCTCTGGGGCTACTTCTGGTACTTGTCTACTCTGTAGAGGCACTGGATTTTCACTGTTCTGTTGTCTACACTTTTGTTCAGGTTAGGGTGGCCAAGAAAACTCAGGATCCAAATTAGAAACAAGCAATAACTTGGCAACACATCTGGTTTGTATATTTACATGTAAATATACATGTCCAATGGCTGCATATTAATGACTAACAAATTAATAGATTTGTCTGTAATTTCTAGAGGGCTAGATCCAAAAGGTGTTTGAATTCCCACCAATTAACTTCAGCAATGTAAATAGATGCTAAACATATATCTTTAATAGGCCCAAGAAATACCACTATCAATTAATAGAACCCAATTAAAACAACAGTAAGTTAAATAAGCAAAACATTACACTGAGAACAAAAGTGCTAAATTACTGATGTGCTAATGGTCAGTGCTCATTTTCCAGTGGATTAATTTTTTTCATTTATTCATGCAACTAATGCTTGCATTTTCAATATGCAAAGCACTTTGCTAGATACAACACTAAGATAAAACATTACAATAATTTCTTCTTTCCGTGAGCATTGTGCATACTTGCAAGATTAATGCACACTTATTTAAAAAACTATGCCATGGTTTAAAGACTGTATTGATTTCAGTTGTATTGGTTACAGCAGGTAACCAGCCTGCTCCCTTCATCATAGATGAATGCCAACTTTTCTCCCAAAAGTTCCTCTACCATTGTAGAGTTGGTATACAAGTTGGTTCCCAAATGTTGTGATATCTCAGGTTTATTTTTTTTTCTTCTGTTTATTTTGCGTTGCTCTGGCCATCTAAGTGTCCTCTCATTTATCTTCCACAGATGTCTTCCTCTTTAGAGCTATTTCTTGATACAGGTGAACCAGTGGTGGTCCATTTGTTAATCCTATTTTACAAATAAACATCATGCAGTAATCACAGCACTTGCTAAATAAATGTAACAATGAAAGAGATTTGGGGTCTGGAGGGTGTACATGCCAAGGAAATAGAAAAAGTGAGTTATTATCATGACCTTTCTATGAACCTTTGATTGACTGAAACTGAATTTTCCAGAAAGGTCATCATCAGTGTATAAACTTCCCCAAAATATATCCTAATTCATCTTTCCATCTTTACCATCAGCATAGATCAGCATGGATTTGAACCATTTGAAATCCAGCCTGCTTTATACTCTATTTGCAGATGTCTAGTTTCATTCTCTCCTGGGAATTTTGCATTAGAACCTCAGTCTCCTCTGATTTGTCTCTGCAGTTTGTTTTATAGAATTTGTACAAAAGCACATTCTCTTTTATCTTCTTTAGCTTTCCCAAATTGTTCCTTTAGAATATCCTGTATTTTTATATCAATCTATGTCCAAACAGGAAATGAATGGCATATTTAAACTGGGTAATTGAACAAATTTTAATAAAAGAATTGTTTACAAAAAGAGTAAGAAGGGTTTGAAGAAACAGCAGGATGGCACAGGATTCCAGGACTAGCAACAGCAAAAAAGCTATTCCTACCCTTGGAGAGTATAGGGGCTGCCCTACAGCCCTACAGGACTAAGTTGAACCAGCAGGAAGCCTGGAGACTAAATACCCTGGCCTCACACACTTCCCACCCTGATAGTGCCTCTAACTGGTAGAACACAAGAGATGCTCATGAGTGCAGTTCATTTCGGTCACACTCCCCACAAAGTTGGAGAATGGATTTAGAGAAGCAAGGAAAAAAAGATACCTCTGAGATGACGTTGACGTTTGTTTTTTGTTTTGTTTTTGTTCTCGTTTTATTTTTTTGAGACAGAGTCTCACTCTGTCTCCCAGGTTACAATGCAGAGGTGCTATCACGGCTCACTGCAGCCTCGACCTCAGTCAACTGCTCAAGTAATGCTTCCACCTCAGCTTTCTGAGTAGCTGGGACTACAAGTCCACATCACCATGTCCAGCTAAGTTTTGTATTTTTTGTAGAGACAGGGTTTCACCATGTTGCCCATGTCTCCAACTCTTCAGCTCAAGAGATCTGCTGGCCTCAGTCTCCCAAAGCGCTGGGATTACAGGAATGAACCGCTGCATCTGGCCTGATGTTGAGTTTGTGTGTGTTTGTTTTGGTTTTGGTTTTGGTTTTTTGGTTTTGTTTTTTTTTTTTGAGACAGAGTCTTGCTCTCTCGCCCAGGCTGGAGTACAGTGGTGCGATCTCGGTTCACTGCAAGCTCTGCCTCCCAGGTTCACGCCGTTCTACTGCCTTAGCCTCCCAAGTAGCGAGGACTACAAGTGCCCGTCACCATGCCCTGCTAATTTTTTGTATTTTTACTAGAGACAGGGTTTTACCGTGTTAGCCAGGGTGGTCTCGATATCCTGACCTCATGATCCGCCTGCCTCGGCCTCCCTCTTGATTCTTACATCCCTGTTTTTGTGGGGGGAAATGTACCTTTCCACTATTTAACATGAAGCTTGAGGGGTAGCTGCCATCTTTTTATAGATGTGGCCACCTTCCTGGTCACAGAGATCTATCTAAGAGGTGAAGAAGTGACCCAAGCTCAACCAGACATACTGCTCCACTCCTCCAATTCATCTCTTAACACAAGAAGGCTCATCCAAGTCCTTCTCTAGAGTTTATGAACATAGGAGCAGAGAGACTAGCACTGAGTTACTTTCTGGTCATGAGTGTGACAAGCTGAGCCTGAGAGCTCCTGGTGGCCATAATTTCAGTCGTCATGGAGGAGTCCAATGTGAGGGAGTGAGGCCTTATTTATTTTTTTGTCTTCACCCTGCTTCCCCCACAAAACGAAGCCTACGCATGTGTATTTCCCTTTGCCTGGAAGAACCTTCTCTGGGCCTATTTAATTTCTCCTCCTCTTTCATGTTTCAATTAAAGAGTTACTTCTTCAGGAAGCCCTTCCTTACCTCTCTATCTATAAAAATGAAAATTATGTTTTAACAGAGGAAAATATATAACACACAAGTAAGTAATTTAAATACAGAGCGTCAAATGGTGATGAATGGTACAGAGACAACTTAAGAAAGCAGAGGCCAGGCGCAGTGTCTCACGCCTGTAATCCCAACACTTTGGGAGGCCAAGACGGGTGGATCACCCAAAGCTAGGAGTTGGAGACCAGTCCAGCCAACATGGTGAAACCCTGTCTCTACTAAAAATACAAAAATTAGCTGGCCATTGTGGCACATGCCATCCATGCTCCTCAAAATGCTAAGGCAGGAGAATCGCTTGAACCCGGGAGGTGGAGGTTGCAGTGAGCCGTGATCGCAAAACTGCGCTCCAGCCTGGGCAACAGAGCAAGACTCTGTCTCAAAAAAAATACATAAATAAAAGAAAGAAAGTGGAGGAGAAAGAAAGGAGCCTTAAGACTAGTCTTTCAGGGATCATTTCTATAGTTTGTTACTAGAATAGAAAGGAGTCAGTATAAAGAGGGGCTGCTATTTTCAGTAGGATAGGATGATCAAGAGAATGTCTTCATAAAGTGTCATCTGAGCAGAAATCTGAGGGGGATGGAGTGAGGTGTGCAGAAACACAGGGGAAGATCATTCTGTGCAGAGGAGACAGCAAGTGCTGAGGTTCTGAGGCAGGAGTATGGTTGGTACTATCAAAGAATACTAAGGAGGCCAGTGTTGCTAAGTAAAGTGAGGGAAGGAGGAAGGTAGGGGAAAAGATTATAGAGGCAGCAGACAGTCGGATTGTATAGGGCCTGGTAGGCCACTCTAAGGACTCACGCCTTTTACTCGGTGGGAGATGGAGAGCTACTAGAGGATTTGAACAGAGGAGTAAAATGATAAATTTAGGTTTTCAAAAGATTCCTGTGGCTGCTGTTTGGGAGAACAGACTGTCAGGGTCAAAGGTGAAAAGGGGTTAGAAAGCTATTGCAGTTACCCAAGGGAGCGAGATGATAGTTATTTCGACCAGAATGGAAGCAGTAACGGTGGCAAGAAATCATCACATGTTGACTGAATGTTGAAGCAAAACCAGCGAGATTTGCTGACAGAGATGACTATGGAGCATAAGAGAAAGAAAGGATGTAAGAATGACTCCAAATTTTTTGGCCTGAGCAATTAAGAAGGTAGAGTTGGTAGGGCGTGGTGGCTCACGCCTGTAACCCCAGCACTTTGGGAGGCCAAGGCAGGTGGATCACCTGAGGTCAGGAGTTAGAGACCAGCCTGGCCAACATGGCAAAACCCCGTCTCTACTAAAAATACAAAAAAAAATTAACTGAGCATGGTGATGTGTACCTGTAATCCCAGCTACTCAGGAGGCTAAAGCAAGAGAATCTCTTGAACCCGGGAGGCAGAGGTTGCAGTGAGCTGAGATGACGCCACTGCACTCCAGCCTGAGTGACAGAGCAGGACTCTGTCTCAAAAAAGAAAAGAAAAGAAAAAGAAGATAGGCCGGGCGCGGTGGCTCAAGCCTGTAATCCCAGCACTTTGGGAGGCCGAGACGGGCGGATCACGAGGTCAGGAGATCGAGACCATCCTGGCTAACACGGTGAAACCCCGTCTCTACTAAAATACAAAAAACTAGCCAGGCGAGGTGGCGGGCGCCTGTAGTCCCAGCTACTCGGGAGGCTGAGGCAGGAGAATGGCGTGAACCCAGGAGGCAGAGCTTGCAGTGAGCTGAGATCTGGCCACTGCACTCCAGCCTGGGTGACAGAGCGAGACTCCATCTCAAAAAAAAAAGAAAAGAAAAGAAAAGAAAAAGAAGATAGAGTTGTCTTTAGTGTAATAAGGAAGAATTAGGAATAGAGTAAGTTTTTTGAGGAAAGGTCAGAAGTTTGATTAGAGAAGCCTGTTAGACATCCAAGTAGAAATGTCAAGTGAGCAGTTAAGTCCATGCACCTGGAGATCAGGGGGGAGGTCTGGAATGGAGATGTAAATTGGGAAGCCCTCCACATACATAAGGATAAAATCACCAAGACAGTGAGTGTGGATAGAAAAAAGAAGAGATCCAGGAAGGAAACCTGAGTTTGCAATATTTAGGACAGAGACAAGGGGGAGGAATTGGTAATGTGACTGAGAAGGAGAAGCAAATGAAGCAGGAATAAAACAGAAGGGTAGAGGATTCTAGAAGGCAAGTAAAGAAAGTCTTTCACAGAGGAAGGAGTGATCAACTGCCAAATGCCGCCGAGATGTCAAGAAAGTTAAAAGGCTGAGAATGAACCATTAAATTTAGGAACCTGGAAATAACCAGTGACACTGAGAAGCCAAGTTTCAGGGAAATGTTGACAGCAAATACCTTATTGAAGTGAGTTCAAGATCAACTGGAAGAGGAGCTAACAACGGGGAGAACAGACAACTCTTTTGAGGGGTTTTGCTATAAATAGGAATCAAGAAATGGGGACCACAGCTTAAGCGAATATAGGATCACATGCCTTGTTTATTTACTCTGTCACCCTCCTTTCACCTCAAATCTCCACCACCTTCCCCTCCCTCATCCTCTTTCTGTAATGAACTTACTTCCTTATTCCACTGAGAGAAAATAAAAACCATCAGAAAATAACATTCCCAAGTTGCTACCTCCATATCTAACCTCCTACCTACATCCTTATACAATGAGAGGAAACAAGTTGGTTTGTTTGTATGCTTTTCTGCAATAATGTTCAACTGTGCGGTGCAGGAATGGATGAGGAGAAGTGTTGTATGAACCAGGATAGGGGTTTTATTAGGTAAGGATGATGAAGGGTGCTGGAGACAAAGAAAAATAATTTTAAAATTAAAACTGCAATTCTATTCTCTATTACTCCCGCAAGCATAACAACAGTCCTACTATCAAATCCAGGGTCCTAGCAGTCCAGTAGGATGGCTCAATCTTGGCAGAGATCCCAAGACGGCAGAGACTGATATTAGCCTTAAAGTATAGAGATAGACTCAAAATATGCAGCTTCCTTTGATTATTCATTCTACAACTTTCCTCTATACTTATTCAAATATTGCCCTTTTCAGCACATATCATCTCTTGGAGTAATGTGTTGTCTATTCCATATGTAAAGGAGCTTTTTGTTTTATTTAATTATTCAATGGATTAACCTAAATGGTAATGGGAGACTGTTTTTTCAATCCGTACTATTCATCATCTCTGTCACCATATTCAATTATCTTGTTTCCAGAATAAAGAGCCCCCATTTTAGCTTAATCATATTTGGCAGTGCAAATAGTATTTGGGATCCCCAACACAGAAAATATGATCATAGATCATTTTAATGTCCTCATTTTAAGTACTTTTGAACAAAATATCTTATTAGCCATTGAGGAAAGCACATAAGAAGTGTGTTCCCTACCTTCGAGAAACTCTTAACCAAAGATGCAATCTATAGGCTAATTTGGGCTGTACAAACGAGGAGCTGGAGAGATAAGAAAGGGCAGGCAGAGAAGAACGAAGAGCAAGGAACAAGATTATCTGACCTCACTGCTCAAAGACCTGAATTGTAACTGAAAGAAAACACAAAGGATTCAACATCAAAGAACTTCCAAGGCTGAAGGCCTAGACTTTGGAAATATTTAATGAAATATTTAGACTCGTTTTGTTTCTTAGGTGACAAAAAAAAATTCTACATAAATAAAAAATAAAACATTGTGTTAAACACTCAGTAAAGAGTGTGCAAAAGTGAGTGTTCTGTTTGGGCAATTCTGTTCAGAGCAGCAACTGCTCTAAGTGGCTAAAACCAATGCGCTTAACAAGCATGCTATCTCTAGGGGCACAAAGCCACAGCTGAGACCTGAAGCCAAGAGCAAGGGTCTAAACAGACATAAACACCCATTGGACTGAACAGTTTTCTATAATCTTTCTAAATAATCTTTAGACAGGCTTCTATAGACCCCTTAGGACTGGGACCCTAATAAAGTCCATGGTCTATGAAAGCTATTTATAAAACTTTTCGGAGAAGGTTACACAAATACATTGTCTCAAGCACTGTGTAACGAAAAGTTATAACCTATTCCATAGGGAATATTCGAGTTTTAACAGATCTTAAAACTATCTTTATATAGGGTAGGGTTTTGCAAAGAAAAAGTAATCAAATTGTATTCTTTAAAAATATTATATACATTTAAATTTGCTCTGATAATTCTGTATCATAATAACAACCACTATTATTTATGTTTGAGACATTGGACAAAAGTACTTTATACATATCATCTTGTCCTCACAAAAACATTATAAGACAGGTATAATTATACCTATTTTAGAGAAAAAACATGAGGTTTATATAAGTGAAATGACTTCCCTGTTGTCTCACAATCAGTAACTGGCAAAGCAGGATTCACATTCAAGCTCCCCTGACTATAAAGGCAGTGTACGTTGACCAACCACAAAATGAGAGAGAGAAAGAGAGAGAGATACAGATATGGATACAGACACAGACATCTTAAAAGCCCTTGCATTCACCTCTCTGAGTTACCACTTTTCAAAGGCCTTAGTATGGACACCATAAGAACCTCCAATCTGAAGAACCTCCAATCTGATGCTCAGTGGTTGGCCCTCCAAATAGACCAAGACTCTGTCAAATATCACATTTTAAAGCCCTTAGCATGTCAAAGAGGATAAAAATTAGTATCAGTGTCTTTGTTCACAATTACTTAATGAGAAGATGGAACATATTGAAAAAGAAAAGTGAAAAGTGTTTCAAGACCAGTTATGCCCTCCCCACTAGTTATGGAGCCCAGGATAAACCTCTGACTGCATTATGATTAAATATCTATGGTTTTCATTTATTCAAACTAACACTCAAGTCATTATTTCTGATATAGAAGCCCTGCCAGTTGACATAAGCTGCCAAGTGGTAGACTAAATTTCAGGTTCACGTTTGGATCTCTGGTGAACCCATAAAAGCTATGTTTATGTATGTGATAGACTTGGATTTTAATGGAGAAATGGTGAGCATATTAATAAAATGTTATGCTTAGTAATACAAGCTAAACTTATACCAACATGGAAAGGTTGCTTTCTCAAAAGAGAAAAAAAAAGCAATCATAGCCTAAAGCAGATTATGTGCAGATATGAGGAAATTAAAGCTCAGACATTAGTTAAAATGAGCAACAAAATCCATATTTTAAAATAGGGTTTGGCAAAATATCTCCTAAACAAGGCTCCTAAGAATATAGACTTTAAAATGAAGATAAAGGCTGGAATTCAAGTCTCCATTCTTTGAATGGAGACAATTTTTGAATATTTTCTTTGAATCTTTGAACAATTCTTTGAATCTTTTCTTCCTTAACCAGGGTAAAGGTCAAACATCAGCATCAAGGAAACTTCTATTTAGGCCTTCATTTTCTCTTCTTTTACTTAAAGTTAATAAAATTTTTGCTTTTCCAAGTGTTCTTCCAATAGCTGGTTAGATTTCCTGAAGGAAGCTAAGAAAGACTATTACAAATTTTTCACAAACAAAACATAAGTAAATTTATTTACAGATATATAAAAAAATTCAACAAAATATACCCAGTTTGTATATTACAGATCTGTGCTCCTTAGAAGCTGCATCCTCAAGGAGCGGTATCAAATTAGACATGAAAAAGGAGCTGAGGCCTGGAGGCCCATGGATTTACCAATCTAATATTTTATCTCCTGCATTAACAGTTGTAAGAGATACTAACAGTTTGGATCAGGTATGTATTTTTTTGACCTGAGACCCAAGTTCCATATTATTATTAATGTATGCTTAGAAATTTGAGAAGAAATAAAGATGAGTGTCTAGTGTTCTTAGAAAATTACTACTCCATAAAAAATAGAGATTAAAAATCCTGCAGCTGTACAGCCAAGCTCTTTGTTATGTATGCACAGCTTTCTAAATCCCATAAAAATCTCAACATCTGACCCATTTCACTTTTACAAGGGAAGGGGCTGTTACACTGGAAAATATGCGTAAAAATGTGCAGCATTCAGAGGCATTAAACAGTTTTATTTCACATTTGTTTCCTATGTACACTACATAGGAAACATACATTCCTCTGTTCTATGTACATTGTAGCACCTGCTGCTAAATCTCTACTCTCCGTCAGCTCCCAGCCTTCTCTTTTCAGAAGGGATTAATTTGAGTGTCTTTTTGAATGGCTGAAGTAATGCTGCCATCTCCTGTTTACTGCACAGAATGTAATGAAATTAACCTCAAAAGGAATGAAAGGTAAAATTGGATAAAACTACAAACCAGAGACTGTTGGTTCTTTTGTAAACTTTCTCTAGCCATAGATTAAAAACCAATCTTATTCAAATTGACAGTGTCATAATAATGTTTTAAATTTGATATGTCTTTAAATAAAAGTTATTCTAAAGAAATGTTGGTCTTTATCTAAACATTAAATTGGTACTTCACCTCATTTTTCAGAATATTGCTGTCCTCATGTTACCTACATTTCAGTCATTTATTTTTTACAACATAAACATAAAAAAATTTAAACTTTAAAAATAATAACCATATATATTAAGTTTTAATACTAGCTAAAATGTTCTCAGGAAATGGATTTATCACCAACAATCTCAAATTTAGAATACTCACAGAGAGTATGAGGAAGGCAAAAGTTAACCAAAACAATAGAAGTCGCTGTCTTATTTTGAAATTTTACCAAAGCAGATACAAATAATACACTAACTAAAAAAAATAAACTTAAAAAAAACATTTTTACCTCCAACTCTTAGAATCTGAAAATATATCCACTAAGAAAGTCCATGTCTTCAAAATACATAGATTTTATTTTGCTCTTATTCTTGCTATAAGAAAACTTAATATATATGGGCATTAATGTGATCATATTCCCCAGGTTTCTGTGAATGGGAATAGCATTCTAGTTGAGGATGAGAATCTGTGTCTTAGGCTGACTTGTTAAAGAGATCCTTATACTCTCTTTTCCAATTACAAACATCAGCATTCTGCTGACAGGGTCTCAGAAGAAGTGTATTTAACCCAGTATTATATTTAAAAGCCCAATTCCCTTTACAATCAACTATAGGTACAACACTCCTCATTTAAAGTTATTATACCCTCTTCTAAAAATTAATTCTTATTTGTTTATTTCATGGCAAGGCAAAGCAGCTAGCTGTAATCTTTTATAAAATATACCCTCATCATACACTTCCAGATTGGTTTTCTTCAAATCACTATTTTCTGGACAAACAGCTCCCCTTCCCTTCCCTTTTCTTTAAAGGTGTCTCCTTGGCCCTATTAATTCACCTGTGTTGCTCCCCTACTGAAGGCTTGATAAGACTCAGTGTTGTAAATCCCTCTTTCTGGAGAATTCACCATGCTGAACCACTGTTGTTGGTCTGGATAATATGGAATAAGTAGAGATCAGGAAAATATTGCACAGTTTTTGCACAGCAAAACTCAAAGTGCAGAGCATTGCAAATGAATAACTTATGGAAGACTATGTTTGTACATTTGAATGTTAGCTTTGTATAAACAGTTTTTTTCCAAATCTCTGCATGCCCCTTGTGGAAGCTACCCACCAATTTATAAAATATATTCCTTCAGGGCCAGGCGTGGTGGCTCACACCTGTAATCCCAGCACTTTGGGAGGCCGAGGTGGGTGGATCACAAGGTCAGGAGATTAAGACCATCCTGGCTAACATGGTGAAACCCCATCTCTACTAAAATACAAAAAACTGGCTGGGCATGGTGGTGTGCACCTGTAGTTCCAGCTACTTGGGAGGCTGAGGCAGGGGAGTCGCTTGAACCCGGGAGGCGGAAGTTGCAGAGAGCCAAGATCACGCCACTGCACTCCAGCCTGATGACAGAGCAAGACTCTGTCTAATAATAATCCTTCTACATAAATTAAATACAAACTATTCTAATATTCGACAAAATGGCAAATCCTATAATCAGTCAGTTTACACAATGCTCAAAGATTTCTTGGGTCATGTCCTGGAACTTGGGGTTCTATCTTCTCATTTGGAAAATGAAGGAATCAAACTAGACCATTTCTCAAGTCTCTTCCATCTTAAAAACTCCAGACTCGGCCAGGCACAGTGGCTCACGCCTGTAATCCCAACACTTTGGGAGACTGAGGCAGGTGGATCACCTGAGGTCAGGAGTTCAAAACCAGCCTGATCAACATGGTGAAACCCCATCTTTATTAAAAATACAAAAAAATAAAAATAAAAATAAAATAACTGGGCATGGTGGCGCAGGCCTGCAGTCCCAGCTACTTGGGAGGCTGAGGCAGAATTGTTTGAACTCAGGAGACAGAGGTTGCAGTGAGCCAAGATTGCGACACTGAACTTCAACTTGGGTGGCAGAATGAAACTCCGTCTCAAGAAGAAAACAAAAAACAAAAAAACCTCAGACTCCAATTCCAGTAGAATCTGCAGTGGAAAAATATTGTTACATCAGGCCTAAATTCTCTAGAGGCAAGAGAAAGTATCTTCTCCAGAAACACAGGAAAGAAAGTAGGAAGGTCATATTTTGGTCTGGTCATATAATTACTTCTGGAAAATATCAAAACCAATCATTATAATAGAGGCAAGGTGGCTGCTGACACTCAGGAAAATAACTTTTACCATAATTGTCATTAATATTTATTTACCTTCGGTGACAGTATTAAAGAAGATCACTTATGTCATTAGGAAGAATACTTTAATAGTTTGGGTTGTTTGCTTTAATTCCCTAAATTTTGCATCATTTAACAATAAGCTAACTTTGAGAAATGATCATCATAAATATATAAATATACCTTTTTGTTTTATACTAAATGGTTAGTCTTAAATAGACCCTTGTATTTATATTATGTAAGAGTCCCTCCACCATGGTAGAGACCCTCTTCAAAAGACTAAAATAAAAAATGAAGTAATTTGGGAATCACCTAAGATAACAAGATGTTATTATAAAATAAATCCCCAATATTTATTTGTGCAATTATTTAACTCTCATTATCAAGTCATTGAAATAGAAATCAAAGAATCTATAGAATTCTGGAATCACAGAACAAGGTTAAAAGGAGCTGGTTTACATGATCATCCACTCAACTCTACAGAGTTTCATTATTATTTACATATTATTTATATGTTGGGGCCAGGCGCAGTGGATCATGCTTGTAATTTCAGCACTTTGAGAGGCCAATGTGGGTGCGTCACCTGAGGTCAGGAGTTTGAGACCAGCCTGGCCAACATGGTGAAACCCTGTCTCTACTAAAAATACAAAAATTAGCTGGGCATGGTGGCTTGTGCCTATAATCCCAGCTACTCAGAAGGCTGAGGCAGGAGAATCGCTTGAACCCAGGAGGTGGAGGCTGCAGTGGGCTGAGATCACGCCATTGCATTCCAGACTGGGTGACAGAGCAAGACTCTATCTCAAAAGAAAAAAAACAAATAAATAAAATAATACACATACATTATTTCTTGGTTGTCTTCCAATTCAGATAAGGCAATATAAATATTATTAAATATATTGCTTTTCTTAAATAGAAGTTTGCATATCTCATCCAAACTAGCTGTTAATTTTCAAATTTGAATATCTTAGTAGGAGAATAAAGTGCACAAGTAGAGGAACATTTTATTTGCTGCCTTAAAGATTTTCAGCACAAGTACAAATCCGTGAACTGACAATTAATTATAAGTTCTTTTCACTTCAATAAAATGCTATTTCAACTGAGACTTTCTGTTATCTCCAGAGAAAACAACTACTGAGTTCTATCCAATGCAATGAAAGCGGAATCAGCCGGATAATATTCAGTTTATTTACATTTATTTTCTTTTTTTTTCTGTTTTTTGTTTGTTTGTTTTGTTTTTTCAAGACAGAGTCTCTCTCTGTCACCAGGCTGGAGTGCAGTGGCGCAGTCTCGGCTCACTGCAACCTCTGCCTCCCGAGTTCAAGTGATTCTCCTGACTCAGCCTCCCAAGTAGCTGGGACTACAGGCGCCTGCCACCAGACCCAGCTAATTTTTATATTTTTAGTAAAGGTGGGGTTTCACCATGTTGGCCAAGATGGTCTTGATCTCTTGACCTCGTGATTCACCCACCTCGGCCTCCCAAAGTGCTGGGATTACAGGCGTGAACCATTGCGCCCAGACTATTTACATTTATTTTCAACTAACAATTGCATCAAGCTGAATTTCCAAAATAAAAAGTGAATGCTGGCATTTCGTTTTCATTTTTTAACTCGAGAAAATCACCAGCGTGGGGCAAAAAAAAATGGGAATCCTCTGTACTAAATTATAGTGACCTGAACATTTTTCTCTCCTTCTGTCTCCCTCTCTCTCCATCCCTCCCTCACTTTCTCTGTCTCTTTTTCCCATTGCCTCCTCTCCACCACCACCAAGAAATACTGCTTTTTTTTCTTTCTTTCTTTTTGTGGAGATGGAGTCTCATTCTGTCTCCCAGGCTGCAGTGCAACCTCTGCCTCTCAGTTTCAAGTGATCCTCTCACCTCAGCCTCCTGAGTAACTGGGATTACAGGCATGCATCCTGTGCCTGGCTAATTTTTGTATTTTTAGTAGAGACAGGGTTTAATCATGCTGGCCAGGCTGGTCTTGAACTCCTAACCTCAGGTGATCTGCCCGCTGCCTCAGCCTCCCAAAGTGCTGGGATTACAGGCATGAGCCACTACACGCAGCCTAATACTTCTGCTTTTAAAGTATTACCCCCATTTGCTGCAAATAAACTTTGAACATGGACTTTAAAATTGTCTCGTACTGGGATGTATTGGATTCATTGGCCAGGCAGGTTTCTGGATCATAAAAGGTCGTGTTGTTGCCCATTGCTACAACAGGAGAAACACCTTAGCAGTTTTACTGCAATATAGAAGTTTATTTGAAGACCAGTTCACTTCTTACCTGTTTTATTTTTACTGCAACCCAACACAATAGTGTCAAACCAAAGTGACTGTTAAACTTCATCTGTCCTGTATTCTATACTGAGCACTTCTAGAAGGCAGCAGTGCAACCCAAAATACTTTGAATGAGACTCACTTCACAAGACAACACAACAACAAAGGTAATATGACAACTTCGCCTTTTATGCCCTGATATGTTACTAAAAATATCTAACAGATTTATTGCGTATCATTTCCTCTTCACATACAACTCTGAATTCTGCTTTTGCACTTTAGCATCGTTCACATTATGTTATCATTTTCATTATTTTGGAGTAAACTTTTCTAGAGTCTTCACATGATAGAAATTTGGAATATAATATTTTGAAATGGATAATTTTATTTCAAAATGCAGCTTGTGAGGAAATGTAGAAAAGGTTTTAATTTATTCTTAAATTATATGTGTATTTCCTCCTGAAAGAGTGGCATAACTGCATCATGTTATGATCCACGTGGGGCTAAGTACCTCCTACAAGACACAACATGTACCCATTTAGCAAAACATCTGCTGACTCCCAGAATCCATCAAGTTTATCCAGCATCAAATCTACAAGAGAAGGCGGGCTTTTTAATTTGTAGCATTTTGTATGCTAATATTTTATTTTCCCCTTATGCATCTCATATTTATTTATTTTTTTATGTGCATTTTGCTTCTTTTCACCTGGGGGCAGCACTGTGAAATATCACAGACCTTTGACTCAGTATTTCTCTAACGAGCCAACGAGGTACAAACAGGATTTTTATATCCATTTGTAAATTTTAGTTGGGGGTAGTTGAGAGAAGGAAAATAAAAGAAAATACTACATTTGTATAAGGTTTAATTCACATCACTCGTATAATTCTGTGCTGTTGGCATATGTCTCAATAAATAAGCTTCAAAAAGAAATTATTGCAATGTAAAAATATTTTCCCTGAATTTACATGCTTTTTACTGTTCCCAGGTCTCACAATGGCTTTTAAACTTATTTTCTCAGCTTCTTCGAGCCATGTACTCCATATTGTGATAGGGTATGTTTCTATGCCCTGCTCCCTAGAGTGGAGCTGGAGAGAAAGGAAGTTGAGACAGCTTGGCTCCACACTCGACTTAAAGCAGCCCAACCTGAGAGACTTACTTTCGTTGCCAGAGGAAAAGGAACCTTAAAAAATAGAGGGTGTGGCCGGGCGCGGTGGCTCAAGCCTGTAATCCCAGCACTTTGGGAGGCCGAGACGGGCGGATCACAAGGTCAGGCGATCGAGACCATCCTGGCTAACACAGTGAAACCCTCGTCTCTACTAAAAAAAAATACAAAAAACTAGCCGGGTGAGGTGGTGGGCACCTGTAGTCCCAGCTACTCGGGAGGCTGAGGCAGGAGAATGGCGTGAACCCAGGAGGCGGAGCTTGCAGTGAGCTGAGATCCAGCCACTACACTCCAGCCTGGGCAACAGAGCGAGACTCCATCTCCAAAAAAAAAACAAACAAACAACAAAAAAAAGCTGCTGTTTATGGCATTACATGCTATTTTCTTATAGTCTCACTATATATGGTATATATAGGCGCTGGTATATATATCTAGGGTAGGCCATTCAGAAATAGGCAGGGCAAGGACTTCATGTCTAAAACACCCAAAGCAACGGCAGCAAAAGCCACCAAAGAACCCCCCAAATGGAGATCTAATAAACTAAAGAGCTTTTGCCACAGCAAAAAGAAACTACCAGCAGGTGAACAGGCAACCTACAGAAAGGAGGAAAATTTTGCAATCTACTCATCTGACCAAAGGCTAAGTATCCAGAAGCTACAAAGAACTCAAACAAATTTACAAGAAAAAAACAAACAACCCCATCAAAAAGGGGGCAAAGGGATATTGGAACAGACATTTCGCAAAAGAAGACATTCATACGCCAACAGGACCAACATGAAAACAATGCGCATCATCACTCGCCATCAGAGAAAGCAAATCAAAACCACAATGAGATACCATCTCCACACCAGTTAGAAGGCAATCATAAAAAAGTCAGGAAACAACAGGTGTGGAGCGGAGGGAGAAATAGGAACACTTGTACACGGTTGGTGAGGTAAACTAGCAACCATTATGGAAAAGACAGTATGGCAATGCCTCAAGGATCTAGAACTAGATGTACCATTATGACCCAGCCATTCCCATACGGGTATATACCCAAAGATATAATTATTCTCCTACAAAGACCACATGCACAGTATGTTACTGCAGCACTATTCACAATAGCAAAGACTTGGAATCAACCAAATGTCCATCTGGACAGACTGATTACGAAAATGTGGCATATATAACCAGGAATACTATGCAGCCAATAAAAAAGGAGGAGTTTGCGTCCTCTGTGTAGGGACATGGATGGCAGCTGGAAACCATCATGCTTGCAAACTTCACAAGAACAGAAACACCAAACACGCAATGGTCGCACTCATAGGGGAACTGAACAATGACATAGATTGACGCGGGTAAGGGAACATCCACCACCAGAGCCTATCATGGGGAGGGGGGAGGGATGCATGGAGTATATCGATATAAATTGGGGACGAATTGATGGTGCGACGAGGTTGGATGTGCAGCACCACATGGCACAGTATTACATATGCTAACCAAACCTGCACGTTATGGTTATGCACATGTACCGTAGAACTTAAAAGTATAATAATAATAAAAAAAAGAAAATGCCAATGTCCTTTAGTATTTAAAAAGTTTAAATGTAAATGATCTAAGAGCAAGGCTAATTTGGTATTATTACTGTTATTGGAAGCTTTTATTAAACTCAATCCAAATGATGGGTAACAATTTGTAAAAAGCAAATCAATGCAACCAGATATAGTAAACTAAGCTCAACAATATCCTATAATCTCTATTCCTACAAATAGAATTCTCAAAATCTTCAGAGAATGGGATAAGAATCTTTTCCTAGGGTGAACCTGCTATAGTCCCTGCTTCTTACCTTGTCTTCCTGTTTTTCACTGACCTGTCCCTCAGCTGGCATCAGTTTCTTGCTGCCCTCTGTTGGCTAGGCATGAATTCATTCATTTCAAGCAGTTCTGTTTTTACAACTGAAAGTATAGACAAGTATAAATTCACTTGATTCACAAAACATAAATTTTTAAAAAGATTATTATACTAAAGCCGGGTGTGGTGGCTCACGCCTGTAATCCCAGCACTTTGGGAGGCAGAGGTGGGCAGATCACAAGGTCAGGAGATCAAGACCATACTGGATAACACGGTGAAACCCCATCTCTACTAAAAAAAACAAAAAAATACAAAAAAATTAGCCGGGCGTGGTGGCAGGCGCCTGTAGTACCAGCTACTCCGGAGGCTGAGGCAGGAGAAAGGTGTGAACCCGGGAGGCGGAGCTGGCAGTGAGCCGAGATGGTGCCACTGCACTCCAGCCTGGGTGACAGAGCGAAACTCCATCTCCAAAAATAAAAAAAAAAAGATTATTATATTAATGGCACTCAAATTAACCCCCAAGAATGTACTGTATCATTATTTCATTTCTTTAATTTACAATGTTTTCTTGGCACTTGACCTTCTTTCTCAGTGCCCACTTGGGTTTCTTCCAAGTAAACTTTCCTTTAAAAAATAAAATAAATAAAATAAATATTTTACTTCAAAAGCAATACATGTCGATTAGACGAAAAAGAAAACAAGCAAATGAAAAACTTTCCTAGAAGCATTAACACCTTGATGTATATCCTTCCAACCTGTCTTCTCTGCCAGCCTGTACCTTTATATTCTTTTATTTTTATTTTTTTTATTTTTTTGAGACTGAGTCTCGCTCTGTTGCCCCAGGCTGGAGTGCAGTGATGCTATCTTGGCTCACTGCAACCTCTGCCTCCTGGGTTCAAGAGATTCTCCCACCTCAGCCTCCCGAGTAGCTGGGATTACAGGCACCTGCCACCGTGCCTGGCTAATTTTTGTATTTTTGGTAGAGACAGGGTGTCACCATGTTGGCCAGGCTGGTCTCGAACTCCTGACCTCAGGTGATCTGCACCCACCTTGGCCTCCCAAAGTGTTAGGATTGCAGGCGTGAGCCACCGCACTCTGCCCCTTTATATTCTATGTTATTTTAGTATTTTTTTTTTAAGAAAATGCTATCCTATTGTACGTTTAACTACTTTTCAAAAAATGAATATTAACAAATGCCCTTCCATACTGTCCATTTTGGTGGCATCCTAATATCCCACTATGTAAACATACATTTTATTCAATTATCCTCCATTATCAACACAAAGTATTGTAGCTCTGTGATGAAAATACTTATAGCTATGCCTATTCTTTTATTTGAAATTGGCCTAATCAATGTTTTCTAAACTAAAGCATTCTGAATTGATGCTTTACAATTTTTTCTCTCCCTGGCTGGGCACAGTGGCTCACACCTGTAATCCCAGCACTTTGGGAGGCCGAGGAAGGCAGATCACGAGGTCAGGAGTTTGAGACCAGCCTGGCCAATATGGAGAAATCCCGTCTCTACTAAAAATACAAAAATTAGCCGGGCAGGGTGGCGCGCGCCTCTAGTCCCAGTTACTCGGGAAGCTGAAGCAGAAGAATCACTTGAACCCGGGAGGCAGAGGCTATAGTGAGCCGAGATTGTGCCACTGCACTCCAACCTGGGCAACAGAGCAAGACTCCATCTTAAAAAAACAAAAAACAAAATAAACAAAAAGAAAATATTTTTTCTTTCCCTTTATCATCAAAAAGTGAAAGGCAAATAGAACCTCACTGATTGGTAGGGCCTCAGGAGGATCACCAGGGTCTCTATCTTCACAATCTTTGTCGTTCATTTTGCTTAATTCATATTTAAAAAAACAAACTCAAACGAGATAGAAAACACAACAAAAGGCACTTCTGTCTCTTCTCTGGCACATTTCCTTCCAAAAACTAAGGTACTGTGGAAGCCAAATTAACAGTGTGGTGATGAAGACCGTCACTGAACATTTAGCCGGGGGGAAAAAAAAAGAAGAAGAAGAAAGGAAGAAGAAAGAGGAGGGGGTGGAAAAGGGGTTCAAAAATACTCTGTAGGAATATTTCACCAAGTAGGGAAGAGCTTAGAAAACTGCCCATGAACATAGAGGAAGAATCCTTAGAAGATTCATCCTCCACCCTGATTTGTAAGCCTTCCCAAGCAAAAGCCAGATTTGAATACAATTTATCAATAGACTAAGATTACAATCTGTAAACTCTGGGATAAAAGCTGGCTGAAACATCTCACTTATGATAAAGCAATTTGAATTGAGATGTACTGTTATATTTGAAGTGTCAAACCAGGTTTTCAAAAAAGAACTCATGATTTATTTTTGCCTGGGATCGGCTTGGTCCCAATCCTTCTGAACATTCTGCTGTGTCAATACTTCTATATCCCAAGCCACCAACAGTGAGTGACTGGTGCCCTGAGTGAGTCTTGTGGCCTCTCCCCAGATCACCTCCTTAACCAGGCCATCTCTTTTACTCTTGCTGGGACTTACTGCTGAAGTTGTTCTAGCACACGGATTGAGCTTTCTGAAAATGCCTGGCTTGGGAAGACAATGCTGTCCCCTTCTCTACCATCAGCCTGTCCCATCCTTGTCCTGAAGTGGTGATTGATGGCTGTGACCTTATTCCCTGACTAGTCTCTTCCTTCTCAGTGGCTCTCAGGAGTACTTGTGCTTAACATAGTCCTTGAGCACAACTCTTTAAATAACGAACTCATTTAAAACAAAGAAATTCAACTTTGGGAAGCCGAGACAACACCTGAGATCAGGAGTTACAGACTAGCCTGGCCAACATAGTGAAACCCTGTCTCTACTAAAAATACAAAAATTAGCTGGGCATGGTGGCATGCACCTGTAATCCCAGCTACTCTGGAGGCAGAGGTTGCAATGAGCCAAGATTGCGCCACTGCACTCCAGCCTGGGTGACATAGGGAGACTCCGTTTCAAGAAAAACAAAACAAAACCTTGGGATTAACATTCCTTCTGACTTTAGTGTTTTGCAGCTGAGGTGACAGTGGACATGGAAATACAACAACAAATAATCTGAGCCCGGACAATGTGGTGAAACCCCATCTCTACCAAAAAAACCACACATGTAAAACACTTCACCTGCTTTCCATTCCAATTGAACATATGTAACAGCCCTAACAGTGCCATATATGCAACAGGCACTCAAAAATGTCAACAAAGATTGGTGATACATGGAAACTAGAATTCAAAGTGGACTTTTCTCAGAAAAGCCAGAGTACATAAAGTTGACAATTTCAATGTTAACACATATTTCCTGGTTACTCGCACTTCAGAGAAAGTCTCGTAGCTCCTTGCTTTCCATGAGGCCACTCAATGTCACCACCATGCTAAGGTCAACCAGCTTAGCTGTAACTACCAAACCAACCAGTATGGGAGACCCTACTCTGATTCCCAATTAAGGCCTTCAGCCTGTTAATGTGTAAGATTCAAAGAAAAACGTTGGTATAAAGTTTTCAAAACCAAGATTGAGAAAGTACATGGCCTCACATTCTTTTAACAGTACATTTATCCAAGTCTGAAATACACCGAACACCAGCCATGGCTTCTTTCACTGTGGAGATTCCTAGGGACTGGGGTGCATTCAAGCCCCTCTCACTACTGCACAAGAGGCCAGGCATGGTGGCTCATACTTGTAATCCCAGCACTTTGGGAGGCCAAAACTGGTGGATCACCTGCGGTTCGAGATCATCCTGGCCAGTATGGTGAAACCCCATCTCTACTAAAAAATACAAAAAATTGCCAGGCATCTACAGTCCCAACTGCTTGGGACACTGAGGCACGAGAATCACTTGAACCCAGAAGAGGTTGCAGTGAGCCAAGATTGCACCACTGCACTCCAGCCTGGGCACCAAGAATGAAACTCCATCTCAAAAAGTCAAAGGAATGTCCACAAGCATTCCTGGACATCACAGATACGTCCTACAAGCAAGATCTGATCCTGGTCCAACTGTGTACTTTCTACTAACCTGCCCAGTATGTCTACTCATTGTCCTTTCAGAGACTTTAATCTATTAAAAACACACAGCCTCTCTCCAGATTCTAGGCTAGTCTAGGGAGGGATAAATGCCCATAGCTAAGTAACCCTGGCCATCACCAATACTGCATGGCAGACCTCTCTTTGCTAGGGCTGTCCAGGTTTGAATTGCCCCACGATGCAGTCATTGGTTGGGGAGAAGACTTTGAGAGCACATTTCCAGTTCATCTGTAGTAATCACTTTGCAAAGATTACATTTTACTTTGCTAACGGGGACCTTATTTTACTGCCCCAAATAAAAAGCCAGACATGAAGAATGTGAGCCAAAGATTTATTCATTCATTTCTTGCATTTGAAGTACTCTTCGATAACATCCTTGGCCTGAGACTCCTTTCCATAGTCCTTAAAAAAAAAAAAAAAAAAATCACATGCCATTTCTTGTTAACATTTAGGAATTTCACCAAGTTATTATCATCAACTACAGTGGAGCTTCAACAATTAGCTATGTCTTATAAAAATGTTTCTCATCACTAAGATTTGTTATAGCCACTTTCAGGGACCTTAACGACTTCAATGTCCTTAAGGCTCGTAACATGGCTTTACTATTGCCAGTTTTTAAAGTACGTCTGCACAAACACAATCAGGTAAAGCAGATTCATTGGCTGGCTTGTAAATTACAGCTTTTATTTTTTTCCTGAAATGCAGAAAATGCTTTAAACCTGTTGAATCAGTTTTTTCCTTTTTTAAGATCCTCAACTTAATTTCAATACAAGGTGTTATGATTACCCAGCACAGCCTTCATCCCTAAAATAAATGGTGACTTACCTTAACTACTACACAACTGCAACCAACCACTTTACGGGGTTTCCCCTCTCTGTCAATTTTACAGAGGCCTACCCATTCTCCTAGTTTCTTGTTGTCATCAACCTATTGGGAGAAAATTAAACAAAAAAAAATAAATCACATTAGCAGACATTAACACTACCAAAAATAAATTCAACCCAAAAGGTGGCCGTAGTCAGAAGGGTGACATGGCAGTTTCCTCACGGCAGTTCAGTAGAGGGAGCCAGTTGTCATCATGTACAGCACAAAGATCACCTACAAGCCTACTAATCTTTGTCGTATACCAACGTCAAAATTAGCATTCAATTCTGCAGGTATAAAATGCTTCTACCTACAATCATCTTTAAAATGGCCGACAATATCAGGTGCGCGTAATGTTTACACCTGCACAAAATGAAGAGCTTGAGACTTCACAAAATGTACCCCGGTATACAAGCATCACTGAACATTAGTCCCAACACAATCCTTAGCAGCCTTACCTTAATTAGGTTGATCTGGTGTTCAGCACAAAGGGCCTCCACCAACTTGACATACATAGGCTCATCACAGTTGGATGCAAGCACACAAAGATGGGCTTGGCGCCTGAAATTCAAATTACAATGAAAATAAAGCTAAAACTCAGATCCAAATCCATCATTCTTGCATTTTAGGAGAGTTATCTTTGCACTAACACTTGCAAAACATAAGCAGCAAATCTATTCAACACATAAATGTGTACAAAATTGCCTGAGTCTGAAGAACCTGCTAGGGAGCATATACATCTTCAATTAACCTACAACTGGTCTTCAGTAAAACCTCCTTCCCTGACACACTGAATTGGTATAAAGGCATTTTTAAAACTTGTGGCCAAATCCCAACCATAATGGCTTTCTTGTAAGCCAGCTTCATATATCTTAAGAAACATGTGAAAGGCCGGGCGCCGAGGCTCACTTGCATAATCTCAGCACTTTGGGAACACAAGGGGGGCAGATCACCTGAGGTCAGGAGTTCCAGACCAGCCAGAGACCAACATGGCGAAACCCTATTTCTACTGAAAGTACAAAAACTAGCTGGGCATGGTGGCGTGTGCCTGTAATTCCAATAATTGCTTCAACCTGGTAGGTAGAGGTTGCAATAAGATCGCGCCACTGCACTCCAGTCTGGGCCACAGAGCGAGACTCTGTCTCAAAAAAAAGAAAAAAAGCTGTGGCATTAATGGAACAGTTATGAAATGCCTTGCAATACTGCCAAAGTAGAAACAATACAGAAGATTCATATTAGAACCTACTAAAGACATTAAACAATAATGCCGTTTCCGTCAGATCCAACTGGCTACATAACACCAAAACGAACTGAACTTGTCCTGTAAAACCTTAAAACTGCATTTAAATTCAGCTCAAGAGTAGGTTGTCAACGCAACCACCATAAAAAACACATTACTCGATACATTCAAAATACATTAATCAATCTCCCAAATTCAAATAAGTCACAGATATTCCTACACCTAGGACCAAATGCTTCTGAAACCTGAGTTTGAAATTCCATTAATGTAATGCTTGTTTTGCAAACTGCCAAACGTAATGTGGCTCTCCATCTCATCTCTCCGCCTAAGTATAAAACTGACTAGCCCCACATCTACAGGTTTGTCAGACTCTTACATTTCACTCATAAAAGGAGTGAAGGGGTATCCGACAATTTAAGTCATCATTCAAACACTGTAGTTTTGAGTGCTTATCCCCATTCCAACAGCAACCCACACATTTTAAGTGGGCTTTATAGATCTAAGTTCTGATACCTTTTCCTAGGTTTCCTGTAGGACGGATGCCATTCAGAACTTTTGTGCTAACACCATGAACTCCACGCCTTCTTCCCTTGGGTGGCAGTTTTGTTCCGGTTGCAAGAACCCACAGTATTGAGACTGATACACGTACTTGTCTAAGGCTTTGGCAGCTTCGCGAATTCCACGTGCTAGGCCATCGTGGATGAGGGCGGTCTTCAGCACCTCTTGTAAAGCAGTATTAACGTCCATTACACCTCCAGCAGCAATGCTGAAACACGACACATCAGAACCATCAGTTAAAATCCTCACACCACATAAGGACTTGCACTCAGAAAACGCCTAAGCGTACAAGAGACGCGCTTACGGCGACCCGTTTGACCCAGTCCTGCTCCGCCAGCTCTAGGCCCACGCCTCAGCCGAACCCCAACCCCAACTCCAAACCCGGCCCCAGGGCTCACCCTTCCTCGGCCATGGCGGTGGGTTACGGGTGAAGCGGAATCTTGAACGCACTGAAAAACAAAAGCATTGACCTGCTAAAGAACCAAATACTCGTAACCAATCCCTGTAAAAACACAACGAGCCACGAATCACAACCAATACACCCCTGCCACCTCGCTAAACTTACCCCAAGCCTCCGCCTCCGCGCGACTCCGCGGCGGCAGGGAAAGAGGCCTCATCAGCCCGCATGACGGTATTTAAGGATTTTTCAGGCCCCCTGTGCGCATGTGCACTCCCACCCTCGAAAGAGGTGGCTCCCGCGGTGCCGGGCCTGGGGACTTTCTGTTTCCGGATTTAGGCGGTTCTGAGGCAAGAGTACTGCGAGTTTTCTGTCTCTGCCAGGCCAGTCCTTGGCGAGTGCAACAGGCACTACCTGGGCAGCTTCGCATTGTCCTTCTTTGAGGGGGCGTGGCCCACCGAGGCCCAGGGAACTCATTCTACGGAGCGCGACAGGAGACAAACAAGTTGGTCCGCGTGGTCTTTAAGGCAGCTGGAGCCTTGTATCCAGCCGAGCGCCAGTTTTAACCCTTTCCACACCACGTTCTACTTTCCCCTCTCTTCCACAAGACCCAGTCTTCCCAGGCAGCGCATTTTGTTCCTTCGCTCCTAAGTCACCCTGAGAGACCCCCATGATTGTGTCGTTGTGGGTGTGATCCTCATCTTTGTCTTCATGAAACGAGAGCCAACACGCTTTCACTATTCCAGGCTGGAGTGCAATGGCGCGATCTCGGCTCACTGCAGCCTCCGGCTCCCAGTTTCAAGCGATTCTTCTGCCTCAGCCTCCCGAGTAGCCAGGATTACAGGCGCCTGCCACCACGCCTGGCTAATTTTTTGTATTTTTAGTAAAGACGGATTTCGCCATGTCGGCCAGGCTGGTCTCGAACTCCTGACCTCAGGTGATCCTCCCGCCTCGGCCTCCCAAAGTGCTGGGATTACAGGCGTGAGCCACTGCCCCCGGCTGCTTTCACTATTTCTAAGCACTTTCCCTGCGGTGTGTTGGTAAAGGGAGACCCTGCAGCCAGGGGGTCAATTCTAGTTTCTAAATATAGGGGGAGTCTTCTGAACGAAGTTTGTTCTGCTTTGTTTGGTTTTTAAGGATGGATTGTGCTCCGAATACACAGTCCTGCGCAAATCAGAATTCCTCAGGTGCATTTTCAACACCTACAGTGTATCTGACGCAGGGCCAGGACTATAGACATGAAATATCCAGTCTTTGAGGAATCCATTTTCTTACGGGAAGCAACATTTTACATTTGGAAGTGATTGACCATTCCCCAATCCCCACTTCCAAAGCAAACGCACGAAACACTACTGAATATGATCAATACTGCCTTTGTGTTTAATTTCCTCTCCTGAGTAGTCAGCCGCCAATCCAGTGAGCAATTATTAGGCGCTTGGCACGTGCCAGCGCTGTGAATCCAGTGAACAGATACTGTTAGACTGGTGAGTGCAGCGAAAAAAACAAAACTGGATAACGCGGTAAGAGCGCCAGGGAGTTCACCAGAACAGAGACCTGCTGTAATGTTAATAAACTGAGAGTTCAGTTTTAGATTTTCCGCTGGTTTCAGTTTCATTTTTAAGGCGTTCAAGCTGCTTCTCTGTCAGTAACTCATGCAAATGTTTATTGAGCTTTTGATTAAAAAAAAGAAAACGCGGAATTTATAAAGATAAGGATTCATTCCTGCTGCCCTGGTTTGTTTGTGGTGGGATTAAGATTTGAGACAAAGATCAGAATACCTCAGGGCCACAGAGGAGATAAAAGTGACAGGGGGTTAGGGAGTGGCGGATGGTGTGGAAAGGTAAGAAGAGGACCTCAGGCTTCTGGCAGCAAAACAAAAACTAAGGGATTCCAAATCGGCGAGCATGGAAGGAGAGGACAGGGTATTCTAAATGGATGAAAGTATAGGGGCAAAGGCATGAAGGCCTTCTTGCCTTTTTTGGAGGTTATAGTTAACACGTTTGTATTTTTTAAGGAGAATGTGGCAAATAATCTTTCAGCATATTTTTAATTTCTGAAGATAGTAAAGTTAATATGCTAAGCATATTAGATTCCTTCCCCAAAAAAGTTTTTAAGGAAGAAGCAGGGAATTTGGGAAACCTAAGTGTGAAAACAATCACTGGCAAACAGCATATTTATGTGGGGGAAATGATCAAGTGCCTTGTTAGCTAAGGCAGTTGTTCCCAGTTCCAACCAACTCAGACTTGGTCTCTATCTTTTAGCAGCTGCTAATCTGTTCTTTTGACTCAGACATCGTGGATCTCTGCTTTAATATTTCACTGCACCAAATGTCCTTTCACACAAACCTCCCTCCTTAGACCTGGAGCTACATTTTTTTTTAAGTCCTACTTATAAAACCAGCTCTAACCCCCAAAATGAAGTCAAAGGGCACACTGGTGATACAGGGGTTCTTTAATATAGATTTTCCTAGTTCACTTGTGTTTTTTTTTTTTTGAGATGGAGTTTTGTTCTTGTCACCCAGGCTGGAGTGCAGTGGCGGGATCTTGGCTCACTGCAACCTCTGACTCCCGGGTTCAAGCGATTCTCCTGCCTCAGCCTCCCGAGTAGCTGGAATTACAGGCACCCACTGCTATGCCTGGCTAAGTTTTGTATTTTTAGTACAAACGGGGGTTTCACCATGTTGGCCGGGCTAGTCTTGAACTCCTGACCTTGGTTGATCCGCCCACCTTGGCCTTCCAAAGTGTGGGGATTACAGGTGTGAGTCACTGCGCCCAACCTCCTAGTTGACATTTTTAAGGTTACCTCCTCTCAATTTCTGAGACTGATAAAGGTGGGAGACTACATAGAGGTTAGTGACTGGTCACTCTTATACCAGCAGAGTATAACACATCATGTGCACAAATATGAATCTGACACACATATGAAAAGTAAATGTATTCTAAAGTTTGTTTTAGGAACAATACTGATAGTAAGAGGTAACTTGTTTCACTTTTTCTGTATGCCAGGTAAGGTGCTAAATTCTTTTCAGGCATTTTTCCCCTTTATTGTTATAGAGACTGTATCTGGTAGTGATGGTATTAGCCCACTTTAACAGGTCAGGAAGCCAAGGTTTAGGTAGTTGTCCAAGATCACACAGCTAATAAATGTGGAAGCTGGTATTTAAGCTCCGTGGACTTCAAAGCCTGTGCTCCTAACCCTTCAGTCATTTGATTGATTGCCAGAATGTGGAAAGGAGATTGCTGAGAATTCAAGAATTACTCTTTACATCTCTGGTTTGGCAATAGTAAAATTGGTTCAATCCCGCTGTGCTAAAAACTATATAGATGGAGGAAGGGAATATTGCTGTCAGGCAGAAAAATTTGCATTTGGATTTCTGAATTATCTAAGTGTAGATGTGCAGTTTACTAGGGCTGCCATAACAAAGTACCACAGGCCGGGCGCGGTGGCTCAAGCCTGTAATCCCAGCACTTTGGGAGGCCGAGACGGGCGGATCACGAGGTCAGGAGATCAAGACCATCCTGGCCAAAACGGTGAAACCCCGTCTCTACTAAAAAAATACAAAACCTAGCCAGGCGAGGTGGCGGGCACCTGTAGTCCCAGCTACTCAGGAGGCTGAGGCAGGAGAATGGCGTGAATCCAGGAGGCGGAGCTTGCAGTGAGCTGAGATCCGGCCACTGCACTCCAGCCTGGGCGACAGAGCGAGACTCCGTCTCAAAAAAAAAAAAGTACCACAAACTGGGTGGCTTAACCAACAGAAATCTCTTATCTCATAGTCCTGAAGGCTGGAAGTCTGAAGTCAAGGTGTTGGGTGAGTTGGTTCCTTCTGAGAGTGTGAGGAAGAATCCATTTCACACCTCTTTCCTAGCTTCTGGAGGTTTGTTGGCAATCTTGGTGTTCCTTGACTTGTGTTAGCATAGCTCCAATCTTTGCATGATGTTCTTCCTGTGTGCATGTCTGAGTTTGCTTCCGAATGTTTCCTTTTTATAAGAATATCAGCCATATTGGATTAGGGGCCCACCTGCTCCAGTATGACCTCGTCTTAACTGATTACATCTCCAACAAACCTATTCCAAATCAGGTCTTATTCTGAAGTAGAAGGTGTTAGGATTTCAACATATGAATTTTGAGGGAACACAGTTCAACTCATAACAGATGACAAAGAAGGAGGAGATATAGAATGATCAAATGAAAGAAAGCATTTTTGAAATGAACTGCAAAAAAACTTACTTGGAAGACCAGAGCTGGAGAGAAAAACCGGGCTGAGACATAATCATGATTTTATATCATGGAGTGGTCAGGAGGACCCAACTGTGCAGGGTTAAAATTCCAGCTTACTTTGTGACCTTCGGCAAGTTATTTTCTTTCTGAGCTAGTAAAATGGTGGTAGTGCTATAATATTTCTGTGAGGATTAAATGAGATAGGCATTTAAAGTGTTTACCACTATGCCTGTAAAGTAATTTACCTTATAAAGAACTTAACATGAAAATACATGGAAAGCTTCTTAAATATTACCTTTGTCCTGTCCTAAACCATCCAGCACTTAGTTCCGTGAATTGCATAGTGGGGGCTAAACACATGTGTACTGAATGAATTCACTGAGTGAAATAAGATTAAAGAAACCTCTTGGGGCCGGAGCTGTGGCTCAGCCTGTAATCCCAGCACTTTGGGAGGTTGAGGCGGGCGGGTCACAGGGTCAGGAGTTTGAGACCAGCCTGGCCAACATGGTGAAACCCCGTCTCTACTAAAAATACAAAAATTAGCTGGGTGTGGTGGTGGGCGCCTGTAATCCCAGCTACTCAGGAGGCTGAGGCAGGAGAATCGCTTGAACCCGGGAGGCAGAGGTTGCAGTGAGCCGAGATCACGCCATTGCACTCCAGCCTGGGCCACAGAGCAAAACTCCGTCTCAAAAAAAATAAACAAAATTTTAAAAAGCCTCTTGGGTAGATGTCATACTTAGAGGAAAGCCATGTTGAGGACTACCGTAATAAATTAGCATCTGTTGTGAGTTACTCGGAAGCTTTGAGCATCCCAGGAAATCACTTTTAATTTGAAAACTTCAAGTGTCCCTACCTTTGGAGTAGGGAGTAGAAACTAAATACGATGGATGAGTGATAAGAAATAGGAGAAAAAATTAAAAAATACTATACTGCTGTAACTCAGGAACATATAGGCTTAACTCTCATTTATTATACCATGTAGTTTTAAACATACTGAAGAAAAATTAGGCATAGCTGAAGAAAGAGTTGAATAGAATCCCATTACATCAAAGGAAGAATTAAAGGAAAAAGAGAAGTAGCAAAGAGAGAAAAAAACCAGAAAATAAGAAAGCAGATGGATTAGCAAGAGTGGAATAGACCAATAAAGGCTGTCGGTAGTAGCTTGTAAAGTTAACATGTTTATTAAGTGAAAACAAGGTTGTAGGGGAGAATGGGGTTAGATGATTGTATAGCTAAGTATGAAGCCTGTGCCAATAGCTTATATTTTTGGAGGGTTTTGTGTAATTATCATCTAAGTTTTCATAAGTCTCAGTAAGAATGTATCTTCACCTGCTTTTTTTGTAGTTTTTATCTGGTGGTTTTTTTTCTTTCTTTCTTTAGAGACAGGATCTTGCTATGTTGCACAGGCCAATCTTGAACTCCACTGTGCCCAAGCATCAACTTCTGTTTTTTTTTTTTTTTTTTTGCTACCAGATGTTACCCAGAACTCTTGGGTACTGTAATACACTACAGGGCTGACTTAGAGTTCATGGAAACTAAACAAACATACTATGGAATATAATTAGAGATAATACTTTATAAGTATTATCCTGTGTAGCTGGGATTACAGGCGTCTGCCACCAAACCTGGCTGATTTTTATAAATAAACTAATTATAAACCAACTACAGTTTTTGTTTTTTTTTGTTTTTTTTTTTGTTTGTTTTTGAGATGGAGCCTCACTTTGTCATCCAGGCTGGAGTGTAGTGGCACGATCTTGGCTCACTGCAACTTCCGCCTCCCGCGTTCAAGCAATTCTCCTGCCTCAGACTCCCGGGTAGCTGGGATTACAGGCACATGCCACCACACCTGGGTAATTTTTGTATTTTTAGTAGAGATAGGGTTTCACCACGTTGGCCAGGCTGGTCTCAAACTCCTGACCTCAGGTGATCCACCCGAATCAGCCTCCCAAAGTGTTGGGATTACAGGCATGAGCCACCGCACCTGGCCACTACACAGTAATTTATAAATGAAATAAAGAGTAGTGGCAGGTAGAGCAAAGCTTAAATTAACATTAAATTGATTCCCTTAGGATACAAAGAGAGCTTGTGTGGGTGAGACTCCAGCCCTCTCTGCCGCTTTCTCTGCTGTTATCTGTGCAACATTTCTTTTGAAAATGGGTCCTGATGCTCTAAAATGTATTTGATGCCTGCACTTCATATTAGGGAATCATTAGAATGAAGCCAGTACCACTCCTATCCTTATAACTGAAACTACATTAAAAAAAAAAAGTCCTATTTTTATAACTGGTTCTAATGCTACAAATGAATGTGAAGGGCAGACTGGTGATTCAAGGACTCATTGATGTAGATTCTCCTCTCTACCATTTTCTGACTCTGTAGCCTTGGTCAAGAGACTTCTAATCTCTGGATCTCAAGTACTTCATCTGCAAAATGAAGTAGGCGATTATACGAGATATCCTTAAGCACTTTTTCGGTTTCAGTATTCTACATCATTATTTTCAAACAATTTTCACTGTTAGTAAATGTTGAACATCTATGCTGTCTGCTATATTAGTTTTCTGATTTCACTTGACTTTATCCACATGACTACGAGCTGTAGTTAATGCCTGCTTCCCTCCTATGTCTCCAACTTACAGATGATGTCTTTATTTGTAAATAACAGCTATTGCTTTTTAAATATTAGAACAAGTAAGCATGTTCATTGTAGAAGATTTGAATAATACTGTGTCAGTGATAATTCTTTGCAAGCAGCAGAATGAGCTGTGGCCAACATTTAAAAAATGAATTTGTTGGAAATGTACTGGATGGCTCAGAGAATAGAACAGTTTGTTTGAGCAGCCAGGTCTAGGGAATGGTAGGAATGGAATAGTTTCAGGGGTCTTGGTTATAGGACCTCATCAAAAGTCTCTTCAGGTAGTGCTTTACAAAATGACTATCTATCTGAGGATTTTTCACCCAATCCATCACAGATTATTAGTTTAATAAAATACAACAAATATTAATTAGTAGGAGGTTCTGCAAGACTATCCTTCTTGGGGATAACTAATGTAACTCTGAAAATGTAACAAAATAAAAAATAACTACCTGAAGACACTGGAGAGTGACCAAAAGCAGACAGAATTTGGGGATAGATGTGGGGACCAACACTGAGAGGAAGGAATGACACTGGCTTATTTTCCATTTTTATGAGTGTTAGCATGAGGACACCCTTAGTCAGTGCTACATGGAACAACTAACAGTTGTAATGTAAACAGTTGTAAACAACTCAGTTGTAATGCCTTAAAAACCAGAGAACAGAGGTGTATTAGGGTTCTCTAGAAGGACAGAACTAATGGAATATATATATTTATATATATATATAAACATATATAACATATATTATATTATATTTTATGTTATATATTATGTTATATATTATATTTTATGTTATATGTATATACATATATACATATGTATATATGTGTACATATATATGTATACATATATACGTATATATACATATATGTATATAACATATAACATAAAATATAATGAATATGTTTTGTATATACATGTATATTTTTTGAGACAGAGTTTTGCTCTGTTGCCCAGATTGGAGTGCAATGGCATGATCTCAGCTACACTGCAACTTCTGCCTCCTGGGTTCAAGCGATTCTCCTGCTTCAGCGTCCTGGGTAGCTGGGATTACAGGCATGCGCCACCATGCCTGGCTAATTTTTATATTTTTAGTAGAGACGGGGTTTCACCATGTTGGCCAGGCTGCTCTCAAACTTCTGACCTCAGGTGATCCACCCACCTCAGCCTCCCAAAGTGCTGGGATTACAGGCATGAGCCACTGTACCCGAACCATATGTATAAGGGGAGTTTATTAAGTATTAACTCACACAATCACAATGTCCCACAATAGGCCATCTGCAGGCTGATGAGCAAGGAGAACCAGTCTGAGTTCCAAAACTGAAGAACTTGGAGTCCAATGTTCAAGGGCAGGAAGCATCCAGCATGGAAGAAAGATACAGGTTGAGAGGCTAGGCCAGTTTCTCTTTTCACATTTTCTACCTGCTTATATTCTAGCCAGACTGGCAGCTGATTAGATGATGCCCACCCACCCAGATTAATGGTGGGTCTGCCTTTCCCGGCCCACTGACTCAAATGTTAATCTCCTTTGGCAACACCCTCACAGACACACCCAGGATCAATACTTTGTATCCTTCAGTCCAATCAAGTTGACACCCAGTATTAACCATCACAAGAGTTTAGAATAACCATGGCACTGGAAATTGAAGAAAGTGGGGAAATCCTAGAAAGGAAAGAGCCAGAGAGGGGAAAACCAGAATTTTCCATGTATACTCTGCCTCAATCTCTGGCTGAACCCTGAACTACACATACATAGGGTAGCATGGTGGCTTATGCCTGTAATCCCAGCACTTTCGGAAGCTGAGGCAGGTGGATCATAAGGTCAGGAGTTCAACTTGGTTAAATTTGGTTGACCAAGTTGAACTCCTGACTAACTTGGTTAAACTCCATCTCTACTAAAAATACAATATTAGTTGGGCATGGTGGAGCATTCCTGTAATCTCAGCTACTCAGGAGGCTGAGACAGGAGAAGCACTTAAAACCTGGAAGGCAGAGGTTGCAGTGAGCTGAGGTCACGCCACTGCACTCCAGCCTGGGCAACAAGAGCGAGACTCCATCTCAAAGAAAAAAAAAGAGAGAGAGAGAGAAAGAAAGAAAATAATGTTCAAAACCTTCCCAAATTTGGTAAAACACATAAATTCAGATTCAAGAAGCTCAGTGAACCGCAAGAAGAATAAATACACACACGTATACACACCTAGGCATATCATAAGTGAGATATTAAAACTCAAAGATAAAATTACAGTAGCATTTAGGGGGAAAAAAGATGTATTACATACAGGAAACCAATAATACAAAATTCCACTAATTTCTCTCAAAAGATAGGAGCCAAATGATAACAGAATCACATCTTGAAAGGGCTGAAAGACAACTTTCTACACATATTTCTATATTCAATGAAAGGCCCTTCCAGAACAAAGACAAAATTATGACATTTAGAGCTAAACAAAAACTAACAGAACTAATCACCAAAAGACTCATACTTGAAGAAATGTTACAGAAAGTTACTCGTGTTGAAGAAAAATGATACCAGATGGAAAATTTAGATGTTCCAGGAGGAATGAAGATCACTGAAAATGGTAAATATGTGAGTAAAGTTCAGAATATTTTTCTTTTTGATTAAACAGTACATATGGCTAAAGTAAAAATTATAATATTGCATGATGAACTTTGTGTCTTCATAGATATAATGCATATGACAACTAAGAATGAAGGATGAACGGAGAAGAGGTGGCTGCTGGGTAAGGCCATCTGTATGAGTCTTAACAATCTGCAAGGTTCTTACATTTTACATGAAGTACTACAATATTAGCTCTAAGTGGACCAGGAGAGTTAAGAATGTGTGTATTGTAATCCCTAAGCAATGACTAAAAATAGTTGAATTATAGCTAAAATGATAACATATAAATTGCAATGGAATTTCAAAATCTTTTTTTCCCAAATAAGCCAAAATAAGGTTAAAAAAAAAGAAACAAGCAAATAAAAAAAGATGGGAAGATATAAAACAAATAGTAAAATGGTAGACGTAAACCCAATCCCATCAATACTTACCTTATATGTAAGTAGACTATCTTCTCAAATTAATACATGTTAATACTGGAGGAGGGGAAGTTTTTGACTTGTTTTATGAGTGCAGAATTACTTACTACCAAAGCCTGACAAAAGAAAATAAAAAGAAATTACAGATCAACATTACTCATAAACGTATACAAAAAAATCTTTAACAAAATATTAGCAAATTTATCCAGCAATATATAAAAAAGAGAATACATCTTGACCAAGCAAGATTTATCTCAAGAATGCAAGGTTAACATTAGACAATTGATCAGTGTAATTTATTATATTAACAGAATAAAGAAGAAAAGTCATGTACAATAGACGCAGAAGTACTATTTGATAAAATTTAACACAAATTCATTTTAAAATTTCTCAACACATTAGGAATAGAAGGTAGCATCCTTAATCTTCTGAAAGGCACATGTGAAAAATCTACAGCTAACTTCATACTTTATAGTGGAAGACCAAGTGTTTTTCCTGTGAGATTGGGAACAAAGGGAGGCTCTCATTCCCACCACACTTATTCACCATTTTACTGGGCATCCTAGTCAGTGCAATAAAATAAGTGAAAGAAACAAAAGCGTACATTTCAAAAAGGAAGAAGTAAAACTCTATTCACAGATGGCATAATTGTTTATGTAGAAAATCTAATAGAATCTATATAACAATGACTAGAACTAATGAGGGAATTTAGCAAGATTGCAGGATACCATATTCATACAAAAGTTCATTTACTTTTATATATAATCAACAAATTGTTGGAAATTTGAATGTAAAATACCATTTTAGTAGCTTCTAAAACTAAGGTATTTTGGAATAAATTTAACATGAGCCATATAATACCTACACCGTGAAAGATGTGAAAATGTTGTGAAGGAAATATCTTTATAATTGGAGAGATATACTGTGTTCATGGATTAAAAGCTTAATAGTGATTCAATATCAGTTCTCCCCAAATTGATACATGGAGTCAAAAAAACACCAGTAAGAATTCCACCAGGTTGTTTGGAGAATATGAGAGCTAACTGTGATATTTCTCTAGAAATTCAAAGTAACCAAAATATTCAAACCACTCTTGAAAAAGAAGAATGTAGTTGGACACTTTTTACTGCCTGACTTCAAACACATCGGGTCTTGATATGCAGTGGAAGCAAGTGAGTGGAAGAAGCCAGCACCACCTAAAATCTCTTCTGGTGAGAGTGGCAGCATTCTTGAGGAGTGGGAATGGTATTCTAACTACAATGTCTTATACCTGGCTCCAGTGGTATTGGCAGCATGGGCTGGAGATGTACGTCCAGCAGGGTTGCAGTGCCATGCTTACTGGACCACTTAGGTGGTGTGACTTTAGGCACTTAGCCTCTAAGCGGTATGCGTGATCCTCCTGATGATACTATGTGTTACCTAATAATCAATGATAAATTCATTTTCTCCTTAAATTAGCCAACGTTGCTTTTTTAAATTAGCAACAGGGAACCCTGACTGATAGAAGTGCCAGGAAGAGAAATAGAAAGGTGAAAGGACAAAGGATGACTGGGGCTGTATTTGGATAAGGGGATAGCAATGAATTTCTTAGCCAGGCGAGATGGCTCACGCCTGTAATCCCAGCACTTTGGGAGGCTGAGGCAGGCGGATCACCGGAGGTCGAGAGTTCAAGACCAGGCTGGCCAACATGGAGAACCCCCGTCTCTATTAAAAATACAAAATTAGCTGGACATGGTGGCACATGCCTGTAATCCCAACTACTCGGGAAGCTGAGGCAGGAGAACCACTTGAACCCAGGAGGCAGAGGTTGAATAAGCCAAGATGGCGCCATTGCGCTCCAGCCTGGGCAACAAGAGTGAAACTCCATCTCAAAGAAAAACAAAAACGAATGAATTTCTTGGTCAGGTGTGGAGGCTCACGGCAGTAATCAGTAATCCCAGCACTTTGGGGAACCAGGGCAGATGGATTGCCTGAGTCCAGGAGTTTGACACCAACCTGGGCAACATGGTGAAACCTCGTCTCTATTATTAAATAAATAAATAATAAAAAAGATGGAATTTCTCTGAGGAGGTGGCATTTAACAAAGACCATATTACTCCATTTTAGTTTGTAAAGAAAAAAATACTCTATATGTGTATATATGTATATGAATAGATAATTGTGGTAGGCTGATAATGGATTCCAAAGTTACATCTACATCCTAATCCCTGGAGCCTGTAAATGTTACCTTATGTGAAAAAAAGGGTCTGTGCAGATGTGATTAAATTGGAGAACTTGAGATGAAGAGATCATCTAGGTGGGCCCTAAATTCATTCAAAATATCCTTACAAGAGACTGGCAAACAAAGATTACACACAGAACAGAAGAGGCACAGTGATCACAGAGACAGAGATTAGGGTGATGCGACACAAAGTGCCAATAGTCACTAGAAGCTTCAAGGGGCAAGAAACAGACTCTTCCCTAGAGCCTCTAGAGGGAACATGATCCTGCTGACACCTGATTTTGGCTCAGTGAAACTGATGTTGAACTTCTGGCTTCCAGGACCTTGTTTTAAGCTACCAAATTTGTGGTGATTGGTACAGCAGCCTCAGAAAACTAACACAGTAATATATTTGATTATAAAACTGATGATCTGAAGGGAGAATGACAGGTAGAGATTAGGGGAAGAGAGGAGGATAGGGATATGAATAGCCTTGATGTAAATTAAAAATAGATGGACACACAAGAACATAAAGAACAAGATTTGCATTAAACATGCAAGAATGATTGCAAATGGGGAGAGGAATGAGAATGGAGATACAAGGAAATAGATGGCAACAGAAACGAAACATTCAGTTAGCAAGATTCGGTTGACAAACATTCAGATGGCAAGGTACAGTTAGGGATACTTCCTATAAGATGGAGGGAAAAAAAAAAGTAACTAGCCAGGCGCGGTGGCACATGCCTGTAGTCCCACCTACTCAGGAGGCTGAGGTGGGAGGATCAGTTGAGCCCAGGAGGTTGAGGCTGCAGTGAGCCATGATAGTATCATGGTAGTGGTAGCTTGGGCAACAGAGTGAGACCCTGTCTAAAAAAAAAAAAAAAGAGAGAGAGAGAAGAAAAAGAGAAATAAGTAAGAAGACCAGTTTGGGTGACCCAACATCCACATAAAGCACAGTCCAGAAAGAAAATAAAAGAGGAAATGTAATCATCAAATAAATCATTCACGAAAATTTCCCTCTACAGATGTTAGACTGAAGAGAAAGCATAGAGTTAAATGAGATTGGAGAAGCTGTCAGGGGTTAGATCATAAAGATTTCATAAGGCTACTTTAGGGAACCTTTGCTAGAGTGGAACTTTTCTTTTCTCTTTTCTTTCTTTTCTTTTGTTTTCTCTTTTCTTTTCTTTTCTTTTCTTTTCTTTTCTTTTCTTTTCTTTTCGACAGGGTCTTGCTCTGTTGCCAGGCTGGAGTGCAGTGGTGCGATCTCGGCTCACTGCAACCTCCACCTCCTGGTTCAAGTGATTCCACTGCCTCAGCCTCCTGAGTACCTGGGACTACAGGCGAGCACCACCACGCTGGCTAATTTTTTGTATTTTAGTAGAGATGGGGTTTCACCATGTTGGCCAGGATGGTCTCGATCTCCTGCCTGACCTTGTGATCCGCCCACCTGGGCCTCCCAAAGTGCTGGGATTACAGGTATGAATCACCGCGCCCAGCCTAGAGTGGAACTTTCTGTTCAGAGTGGTTCTCCAGGTTCTCCTTCACAACTCGCCCACTGGGGAATTTTTACATAACCTTGAAGAATCAAGGTAACATTACTTCCTCAGGAAGTCATCCAGGACTCATTTGCCAAAGTAAATGGTCTTGCAATATGTTTGTATACAACCGATTGCATTATAGTAGATTATTAATTAGTGTGAATTTCATCTGCTAGAAGGTGTGCTACTTGAGGGCGGAGTCTGGATGGGGCTCATTCATCTTTAAATTCATAATGCCTGGCACAAAGTGGTAATTCAGTCTTCTGTTTTGGTTTGGCTTCAAATCAAGAATTTCCCAGTCCTTAAACATTTATTTATTTATTTATTTATTTATTTATTTATTTATTTAAGGAGTTTCACTTTTTCACCCAGGCTGGATTGAAGTGGCGCAGTAATTACAAATTTACTATCCACCATCCCACGTATTGGAATCAGCCTTGTACAGTGGATCTGAGGCAGATTCTCAGTCGATAAAGCCACCCTCACACAATTCTTTGGGATCTTGCCTCACTGTAACCTCTGCCTCAAACGATTCTCCTGCCTCATCCTCCTGAGAAGCTGGGATTACAGGTGTCTGCCACCACGCCCAGCTATTTTTTTTTTTTTTTTTTTTTTTTTGTAGTTTTAGTACAGACGGAGTTTCACCATGTTGACCAGGCTGGTCTAGAACTCCTGACCTCAGGTGATCTGCTCACCTTGGCCTCCCAAAGTGCTGGGATTACAGGCATGAGCCACCGCGCCCAGCCAGTCCTCAAGATTTAACACTTCCCAAATAGTAAAAAAGGTGAAAATAAGTGAAACCTATTTTTTGTGCAAGAAAACTGTGAGTGTGAGAGTAAGGTAGTAGCCATCATGTTCATGTGCTAGCTACTAACACACTTTATCGCCAATGCTCACAGCCACCCTACAAGATAAACATTATAATCTCAGTTGTACAGATAGAGAAACTGACTTTGTCGTCCAAAGTTACATACAGCCAGTAAGTGCTCTGACTTGAAACCCTGGCACCTGCCTCCAGAGGTCGCACTCCTAGCCACGTCACCATGCTTCCTAAATATTCATTAGTATTCTTGCAAATATTTTTCGACTACAGGTGCTTCATACTGATTAATTCATTCCCAGTTCAATAGTGTCTGGCTTCAATAATTACGAACACTACCGCATTTACCCACTGTGAAAAATAATTCACTCTTTCAAAGGTCCTGTATAAACCTAATTTTCTAATTCACTTTGGTGTCTTTCAGTTGACGTACTCCCTACCTTTTCTGTTTCTACATAAGCTTCCTTTCTTTCGTTTCGTAGGAATAAATTGAACTTATTTTAAGATAGAGGGGGGTACAACTGTATGGAATATAGACTCATCTTTTTTCACTCTCTCTCTCTCTCTCACAGAATGAAAAAGGACACCATGATATAGCAGCTGAGGTGGTGGATTAAGATAATAGGGGGGGCAAAAAAAAAAAAAAAAAAAAGGAGCCATGCTTCACCCCTGCCCCGCCCCCGGCCGCCTCCCGGGGACTCAAGAGTCCTAGAAGGCTTTGCGGAACTCCGGGCTGGGCGGATCGCTGCCCACAGGGAGTCGGGAATGCCAGGTTCCAGCTGAGCAGCGGTCTCCGGCCGGAGTGCCAGTGGCTCCTTGGAGGTCGAGTCCAAGGACGTGGCTTGAACCCGGGAGGTGGGGCGCCGGAGTCCACGCACCGGGGATGGACGCGCCGGGTGATCTGGAGGGCCCACGCGCACCAGGAGGTGACCGTGAATTGCTTGGCCGGGAGCCCGGAGCCCAGCGGCGGCTTCGGGCCTGTCTCTTTAGCAACGATTGAATTGCTTTTAGCTTGATTCGTTTCCGAGAGATTGGAAAAGGCTGGGGCCTGATCGTGGGGTTCGGGCCAGCGTTTCTTTTCTCTCTGGACGGGGCAAAGTTCCAGGACTGGATATGTGTCACGGTATCTAATGACTTTCTAACCTATGCCTCTGCTTTTAAGTACTGTGTGTTTAATGCATTCAAATAAGTATGCCATTAGGCAAATGTAAAACGTTACCTTTCAAGTACCCAGTGTTGTTGCCTTTGTTTTTAGCTTTCATTTCCCTTTCGCATCTACTACAAACATTTTACAAAGATTCATAAGACTTCCTCATATTGCACAGATTTGTTTTTTTTTTTCCTTCTGGACTGCAATGGCAACCTCTGACAAATAGAGCAAAGCAAATATATTTTCTTAAGTTTTCCTAAAACAGTTTAATTTATAAATGGCTGATGGATTTGCTTGGATATTTGGAACTCTGAGTAATTGATTTAGTGTTTTTAAATGACAATTTAGCCCTGGAAATAAGTGTTAAATTAGCTGATGCAAAAGACTAGTAATTAGGGTAAGAAAAGTATTGATTTGTGAATTTTGAGACTTGTCTATCCAGAAGCATACCATTGTAAATATTAATTCACCAGCTGAATGATTTCGCTTGTTTTCTCCTACTTACACTTCATTTGACTTCAGTATTGCCTTAGAAATCTTTGTGGGTTTTTTGTTTGTTGGTTGGTTGGTTTTTTGATACAGAGTCTCCCTCTTCGCCCAGGCTGGAGTGCCGTAGCGCGATCTCCGCTCACTGCAAGCTCGGCCTCCCGGGTTCACGCCATACTCCTGCCTCAGCTTCCCGAGTAGCTGGGACTACAGGCGCCCGCCACCACGCCCAGCTAATTTTTCTGTATTTTTAGTATAGATGGGGTTTCACCTTGTTAGCCAGGATGGTCTCTATCTCCTGACCTCATGATCCGCCTGCCTCGGCCTCCCAAAGTGCTGGGATTACAGGCGTGAGCCACTGTGCCAGGCCAGAAATCTTAATAAGTTAACATTACATGCTTGAAACATTGAGTTCATGTAGCATATGATTCAAGTAACTTGAGAAAATAAGGACATTATGCTTCAGAGAGCATCACCCTTTGGAGATCACCCTGCCACCTCATCTTTCTTGAAGGGTTATTAAAGACCAGAGAAACGTGCTTTAAAGTGAAGGCGAAACAAATCAGATAGCTTGATGATTTCTGCATTTAAATTCTAGTAGAGAATAGTATGTAAATGAAAGCAGTATGTTTTCAAAACTGCAGTAATGTACAAGGATTGTGTTCCGTTTGATCAAATGCACTATATTCAAAATAGCCCTAAGCTCAGCAAATGATATCTTCAGAGTGCAACATATGTGCACAGAAATCACATTTGTGTACTTTGATCAGTAGTCTCAATTATATGCCTAATTGCTGCATGTTTGCATTCAAGGTGATGATCCTGCAGGAGGTGCAGGAGAGACTCCCAGGTGGCTTTCGAGAGAACAGGTTTTTGTACTGATATCGGCAGCTTCGTTGAACTTAGGTTCCATGATGTGCTATTCTATACTTGGACCCTTTTTCCCCAAGGAGGTAAGACATTTTTAAATCCTTAGTGTGGGGAAAAGAAAGAGAGATCAGACTGTTACTGTGTCTATATAGAAAGAAGTAGACATAAGAGACTCCATTTTGTTCTGTATTTGAGATGCTGTTAATCTGTGACCCTACCCCCAACCTTGTCCTTGCAAGAGACATGTGCTGTGGTGACTCAAGGTTTAATGGATTTTGTGCAGGGTGTGTTTAACACAAGTGCCTGAAGGCAGTATGCTTGTGAAAAGTCATCACCATTCTCTTAATCTCAAGTACCCAGGGACATGTACACTGCCAAAGGTCGCAGGGACCTCTGCCTAGGAAAGCTAGGTATTGTCCAAGGTTTCTCCCCATGTGATAGTCTGAAATATGGCCTCATGGAAAGGGAAAGACCTGATCGTCCCCCAGCCTGACACCCGTGAAGGGTCTGTGCTGAGGAGGACTAGTATAAGAGGAAAGAAGGCCTCTTGGCAGTTGAGATAGAGGAAAGCCCTCCTGCCCATCCCTGGGCAATGGAACATCTCGGTATAAAACCCCATTGTATGTTCTGTTTACTGAGAAAGGAGAAAACCGCCTTAGGGCTGAAGGTGGGACATGCTGGCGGCAATGCTGCTCTTTATGCACTAAAAAGGTTTATGGAGATGTTTGCATATGCACATCAAGGCACAGCACTTTTCCTTAAACTTATTAATGTCACAGAGCTCTTTATTCATATGTCTCACTGCTGACCTTCTCCCTATGATGATCCTATTATCCTGCCACTTCCCTTTTTCTAAGATGGTAAAGATCAATAAATACTGAGGGAACTCAGAGACCGGTGCCGGCGTGGGTCCTCTGTATGCTGAGCGTTGGTCCCCTGGGCCCACTTCTTTCTCTGTACTTTGTCTCTATGTCTCATTTCTTTTCTCAAGTCTCTCGTTTCACCTAACGAGAAGCACCCTCAGGTGTGGAGGGGCAGACCACCCCTTCACTTAGGAGCTCTGTTTTTTTTTTTTTAAGCCATTTGAATTATTTTATTTTATAGTATATAAAATGTAAAAATCTGCATATAGGACAGATGGTGTATAGAATTCCAGCCAATAGAGTACTTTTTATAGAATGCTTGATACCAGGAAAAAAAATCCAGTCAGAAAGAACATCTTCTTGGGAGGTAATTCACCTAAAAGTAGTTGATCTTCTGAGAATTACTTTGCTTACCCTATAGTCTGATTAATCTTTATTTGGTTTCTGCAACTGAAAAAAAGGAGTGCACTGAATAACTGAGATTCAAATGTTACTGCAATAGGTCTGTGTTAAAACAGTAACTATTTTCTTGAGGTTTTATTCACATTTTAGAATTAGGATGCTTTGATTCCTGCCCCCACTTCCTTTTTTTTTTTTTCCTTTTGAGACAGGGTTTCACTCTTGTTGCCCAGGCTGGAGTGCAATGTTGCGATCTCAGCTCACTGCAACCTCTGCCTCCCGGGTTCAAGTGATTCTTCTGCCTCAGCCTCCCGAGTAGTTGGGATTACCAGCGCCTACCACCACATCTGGGTAATTTTTGTAGTTTTAGTAGAGATGGGGTTTCGCCGTGTTGGGCAGGCTGGCCTCGATCTCCTGACCTCAGGTGATCTGCTCACCTTGGCCTCCCAAAGTGCTGGGGTAACAGGTGTGAGCCACCATGCCCAGCCCCTGCCCCACTCCATATTCCCTCTTTTAACTTGAATTTCTTATGGACTCTAGCAGCAATGTTTATGCAAGGGAGGAATTCTGATTAATAGGGCCTGTTCCTTCTAGGCATAGCCTTTTATATGGTGTTAGGATTTATTGACACAGATTCAATAGGATATAGTATGAAATGAATATGACTGGCTTGGAGTGTAGACAATATAACCATGTGTTTTATTTTGTTCTTTTTGCCAGATCCTTGGCTCACAGTGCAGTGGCAGCTTCTTAGTCCTCCAGCTGCCTTTAAAACATGTAGTCCTTTGTTCTGTGTGATGCAAAAGAAGATAAAGTGGCTTCTCTGCTAAAGGAACAATATTGCCATGTACCCATACAGTGCTCTCTGGCTTTTAGTACACAATACCCCTCATTTATCCATTTGATCCCTGCAACAACCTCATACAGAATCTTGAGAATCTCAGCATGTTGCAAATGAAGAAACAGTCTCAGAAGTTGTGAGTTGCCCAATTCAGTTCTATTAAGTAGAGGTTTAATGAGTTCCTTCTCTAGAGCAGGCAAAGCATGGGATGTGTTAGGGTAGAATAAAAATATCAGGGAAATGGTTCTCTCTTGTCCACCCATTGGGAGTGAAAAAATATGGGGAAGAAAAGGTTCAATGATTTGGATATCCCTTAAGAAAAGGATTTTCAGAATGTTATAAGACTGTTTTATTTTTTTTTCTGTTTTTACACTATCATTTTCTTCTGGCTTTCCTCTATCCATACTAATGTTATAAGACCCTAGAAAGAAGAATGGTTAATTCTATCATACATGGAGTGGGGATAGGAGAAGAAAGGGCGGTACTGAAAGGAACTCTCAGGATAAATTTAAGTTGGGGCTTTTTTTTTTTTTTTTTTTTTTTTTGAGACAGGGTTTCACTCTGTCACTGAGGCTGGAAGTGCAGTGGCATGATCAGGGGGTTCACTGCTGCCTCAACCTTCCAGGCTCAAGAGATCCTTTTGCCTCAGCCCCATGAGGAGCTGAGGCACAGGCATGTGCCACCACGCCTAGCTATTTTTTTTTCTGTTTTTAGTAGAGATGGGGTTTCACCATGTTGCCCAGGCTAACCTTGAACTCCTGAGCTCAAACGATCTGCCCACCATGGCCTCTCAAAATGCTGGGATTACAGGTGTGAGCCACTGCACCTGGCCTAAGGTGGGTCATAAGAAATTTAATTCTTATAGTGAACAACAGAGATAGAGGTGTTCTAGGTATAGTCACAGGAATTGCAGAGTGAATGGCATGTTCCTGGGGAACAGCAGACAGCTTCTTGATGTGGCTTGAGCCTGGGGTGAAGTGAGGTCTGATAGGAGACAGTGGATCTGAGGAGGCAGGCTGGAGATAGAAAGAAGGGCACTTGTCAAGGACTTAGTCAGTGGGCAGTCATCAGAGGTGTTTGAGCAAGACAAAGCAGTCTGGCCAGACTTGGGATTTGTAAATAATAATAATAATAATGCTAGGCACAGTGGCTCACACCTGCAATCCCAGCACTTTGGGAGGCCGAGGTGGGAGGATCACCTGAGGTCAAGAGTTCGAGACCAGCCTGGCCAACATGATGAAACCGTGTCTGTACTAAAAATACAAAAATTAGCCAGGCATGGTGGCACGTGCCTGTAGTTCCAGCTGCTCAGGAGACTGAGGCAGGAGAATCGCTTGAACCCAAGAGGCCGAGGTTGCAGTGAGCCGAGATTGCGCCACTGCACTCCAGTCTGGTGACAGTGTGACTCTGTCTCAAAAAAATTTTTTTTTTAAATAGTAAGAGCCTGTGGAATTGAGATGGAAAAGAATTGGAGTGAGTGAATCAACCAGTGGGAAGGGCATTTCCTAGCTCAGCTGGAACTCAGTGAGTGCAACTAACGTTAGTTTCCTCTAAGTGAATAGGGACAAAGGAAAACCGGGGTATGGGTGTGTGCTTTTTAAGTTTTTGACTGAGTGTTTTGCTTATAGAAAATGTTGACTAAGGAAAAAAATCAAGCTTTTAAAGAATTAAAGTTCATTTTATTCAGGATTCTTACTGAGGACTACAGGCTGAGTATTTCAGTTCCTAGTTCATATACAGGTGATACAGGTGGTGGAGATTCAGTACGCACAAGGTCACATCAAAGTTTAGGTGTAAGAATATATCTGGTTATAGATTACGAATGTACCTTTGGTAACAGTTTATAAAAGCATAATCACAACCCTGTTAGATGTTATCTTATGTGTAGGAAAAGGCAAGGCTGGGGCATTTATCATTTAAGGAATGTAATAGCTCAGGCAAGAGATGTGGGGGGCCATGTGCTCTATCCTGCTCTGTCTTCAACTCATCCCTCCCAAGAGCTGCATGTTGTCACAGAGTCAGGGGTTTTGTGACATTACGCTGGCAAGCAGAAGTGAGCAAAATGTGGCTTCTTACATTTGCTACTTTGTCTCGCCTCGCAGAGGGAAGGCAGAAAGAAAGGAGACAGAGGCAGGAGAGAGAACATTCTAATTTTAAAAGCTGTAAATATGAAGAGCAGGCTTTGACTTTTCATTTCTGATTAAAATCTTATGGTTAACAAATGCATTGGTGAAGGCTCATCCTTCCTCCTGCATGTTCTGCCATCTTTCTTATTAGCTAAACTAAAAAGGAAAGGAAAAACAGTGCCTTTCTTAAATTCTGGTGTGGGATTCCTACTTCTATTCATCATTTTTCTTGCCACCCTCATCCTTGGTCAGAGAACCAGAAATTGCTTATTTATTAATTGTTTATTTTTTGAGACAGAGCCTCGCTCTGTCATGCCCAGGCTGGAGTGCAGTGGCATGATCTCGGCTCACTGCAACCTCTGCCTCCCGGGTTCAAGTGATTCTCCCACCTCAGTCTCCCAAGTAACTGGGATTACAGGTGCATGTCACCACACCCAGCTAGTTCTTTTGTATTTTTTAGTAGAGATGGGGTTTCATCATATTGGCCAGGCTGGTCTTGCCCCTGACCTCAGGTGATCCGCCCTCCTTGGCCTCCTAAAGTGCTGGAATTAAAAGCATGAGCCACTGTGCCCGGCCTAGAAATTGCTTTTAATAGCTGTTTTTGCTTTCCTAATGTGAAGCAGGATCGGTGTTCCAAAAATGGCACGTGGCTGCTGCCGTAGCATGTGGTTCTAGCACATCTTGTGTCAGTGTTCCATTTCCACAGTGAATATGGGAACATGCACACGATGGAAACTGTAATGGCTTACGACCTTGTAACCTTTGCAAGTCCCTCTCCTCATCTATAAATGAGGCCAGCTAAAAATATATCCCTTATTTAATTGTTGTTAGATACCATGTAAAATGGCACTTAATAGAGATCCTGGCTCATAATGAGGGTCTAGTAAGTATTAATTGCTATAGGCATTATATATTTTCTGCTAGATTGTAAATTAAGTACTTATTGGAACTAGTAAGCATTGATAATGTAACTTGACTAATGAATGTTTGTCTTTCTTTTCTTCCTTTCCTTTCCTTTCCCTTTCCCTTTCCCTTTCCCTTTCCTTTCTTTTTTTTTGAGGCAGAGTCTCGCTCTGTCACCCAGACTGGAGTACAGTGGCACAATCTCGGCTGACTGCAACCTCTGACTCCTGGGTTCAAGCAATTCTCCTTCCTCAGTCTCCTGAGTAGCTGGGATTGCAGACACGTGCCACCACACCTGACTAATTTTTGTATTTTTAGTAGAGACGGGGTTTTGCCATGCTGGCCAGCCTGGTCTCGAACTCCTGACCTCAAGTGATCCTCCCACCTCGGCCTCCCAAAGTGCTGGGATTACAGGTGTGAGCCACTGTGCATGGCATGAATATTTTTCTTATGCCTTAATTGACTCCTTTCACAACGTTTTCTTTTTGAGGAACCTGACCCGTGTGTAGTAGAAATGTAGACCTCATGTTCCAGTCGACATACAGCATAACCATTTGTTACAGTGCCATTAAAGGTATTTTAATGAACTCTCTCTTGTATCCACACCGTTATTTCCTGTGGTTATTAGTACATGGAAAGGGAATGGCTAGTTATGAAGCCCAAGAATTATGGACTTAAATCTTTCCCAAGCCATTACTGTGGAGCTGTGGGCCCATCCTCTCTGCCTTCACGCACCACCAAGTGCTTAGGGACATTTCTGAGGACTTTTCCTAGAGTAAGAGGGAGGCCCTTCCTCAAATTTAGCTTAGAACAACAGAGTTCACTTCTCTGGCTTCCTGTGGTATGACGCTATGAGAAATGTATGGTTTATTTAAAGAGGCACAGTCTGACATGGAAAAAAAATCCTTGAAAAAGACAAAGATTGAATGATGATAGTATCTTTACATGGGAAGGGATGGAGAAAATTTTTATCGTAAATTATAGTTAGAGAGAAAAGGTAAAGAAAGGCAATCATGGTTGTAGAGAATGGATGTTGAAGAGCGCAAAAGTGTGTGTGCATGTGTGCATTTCTGTATTAATTATAGAGTTAATTTGCGAAAATCCAAAGCTCTGCTGAAAGGATGGATCTAAACTGGACTCTTCTGACCATAAATATTCACTGCTGGTACAATGCCTTATATATACAAGATGGTCAATATGTGACAGTTCAGGCTTTCCCTTTGTAGTATGCCAAGTGGCCAGTCCTATCTTAAAGAAATTAAACTCGTATTTTGATTCCTTAAACTTCTATAGCTAGAATCTGATTTAAGGATCTGCCATAGTTCTAGGACTTGACAAAGTTTGTTAAACGTTCTATTTTTATATGTGAATGTAGTTGTGTATCACAGTGGCAGTATTTGAAGTTCAAAAGAAGTAGATTTAGGATAAATATTACCTGTAGCAAATCTTAGGAGCTCACTGACAGAATAGGCTATAAACATTAGTAACTGTAATTGATGGATGATAAACTACCTTGGCTGTTTCAGGAGAACGTAGAATGTCAGGGGAGCATGTCTCACCTGTGTTGTTGATGACAGGAAGGAAAACTGTCTTCTCCAAACTGTCAGGTAATTGGTATTACTGTCAGAAACAGAGACCTAGACTGATTGGGCCTTGGTCTGACCCATGTGCCAACTCATGGAACTTCCTATTCTTGAGTTTGAAGACTGGCCAGTGTTTTTCGTTTGTTTCCTATAATTAAATGTGATACCCAAAAGGAAGTGTGTCTAAATCAGCTGTTTCCTCGGTCCTGTGACTATGCAATACAGCCCAAATTTCCTTAACCAAGGCATTTTTTGTGTTTGTTTATACACTCTAATTCTGACTTTTGCCAGCTAAAGCTAACAATTCTTTATAGGCATGGTGAGTGAATTATTTTCATTTAAGAGATTATGGTTTACTGTCTAAACTATTACTGGTTTCCCTTCCTTCCCCACCCCATTTATTTTAAAAGAATAATCTTTTTGAAACTGATATACAGATAAAGTTCACAAGAAGATGATGCTCTGATCTATTATTCCCATGTTTCCATATTGATGCTAATTTTTCTTTGAAACTTTGTTTCCATTTCTGTTACTTAAAGGCTGAAAAGAAGGGAACCAGCAATACGATTATTGGTATGATCTTTGGATGTTTTGCTTTGTTCGAGTTGCTGGCATGCTTGGTATTTGGAAACTATGTAAGTATAAAGTTCATATGCACATCTTAATTTTTAAAAATTATATGATGAATTATTTTAGTTTGCTAGTCTAGAATTTGCATCGATACCGAAATAACCATGGTTATAATTTTATAAATTGTGCCACTATTGACAGTTCCCTCCTCAGATTTGATTGATTTTTAACTCTTTCCATGTTTTTAAGCAATGAGTACTGTCACTATATTAAAGAATTATTATAATATATTAACTGTACATGTCTTAACCCATCCTATATTTTCCAATACAGTGGATTTGTTTCTATCAGTATAGACTTTCAGAAGTCATAAATTTACCACTCTTCTTTGACATTTATTATAGCTTGTACATATTGGAGCAAAATTTATGTTTGTAGCAGGAATGTTTGTCTCAGGAGGAGTTACAATTCTCTTTGGGTAAGTCATTTTCTGATTATATTTGGGAGCTTGAACAGATTTCATAACCTATCTTCTGTTTAAATTGTTAAAGGTTCTTTAAGTCAATGGTTCCATTATTGTCTGTCAAACGCATAGCATGTGACTAATGGCAGAAGTTGAGTAAGTAGAGAACAGGAATAAATGGCATCGATTTTAAGGAAACAGGCCTCTGGGGGATCTCTTGATGCTTGCTACTGAACCTATTCATTAGGACTCCTGTGACTGTGAGTGACAGAAACTTAACTCACTTTTCTGAGTTACGGAAATGTACTAGCTTTAGTAAAAAAGTGAATTTCTTTAATAAAGTGTCAACTCAAAAAATATCAGAATACAGATTTGAAACGATGTCATGAGAAATTTTTCCTCTTGTGATTTGAACAAGCTCTCCCCTTTAGGTGGCAAGGTGACCCCTAGCAGTTTCAATAGAAAGTGCCAGTTGCCTAGTAGTTCCTATTAGAGTCACAGAATGAAGCCCCACTGACCTGACCTTTGCTGATGGCTGTAGCCGGGGGGAAAGAATGTTCTGCTTGACCAGGCCAGGTCACATGCTCAGTTCAGAGCATGGAATAGAACGGTTTCCCCCATTGCTACTTCCCGAAAAAGGAAAAACGAGTGCCAGTGAAAAAACAGATGTGAAAGTTCTTAAGCTTAGAGTTCTTAAACCAGCAGCGTAGTGCCAAATAATATGGAAGAGCTTATATAAGTACACGGGAACAAGAGGAATAACAGTATAGTAAGATTATAATGAAGTAAACTCAAGAAAACTGTTAAATGAAATGGGTTAAAAATTTTTTGGAAGGGTCTTTTTTTTTTTTTTTTTTTTCTTTTTTTTTTTTTTTTTGGTTTGAGTCCTGCTATGGGAGAGATCTGAAACTGAGTTCTTTCTTTTTTTTTTTTTTTTTTTTTTTTTT
>NW_016806990.1:442348-465595 GCF_001698545.2 Rhinopithecus bieti | reverse complement strand
TCCTTTCCTTTCCTTTCCTTTCCTTTCCTTTCCTTTCCTTTCCTTTTTCCTTTCCTTTCCTTTTTCCTTTCCTTTCCTTTCCTTTCCTTTCCTTTCCTTTCCTTTTCCTTCCCTTTTCCTTCCCTTTTCCTTCCTTTTTCCTTCCCTTTTCCTTCCCTTTTCCTCCCCTTTTCCTTCCCTTTTCCTTCCCTTTTCCTTTCCTTTTCCTTTCCTTTCCTTTCCTTTCCTTTCCTTTCCTTTCCTTTCCTTTCCTTTCCTTCTTTGTTTTCTTTCTTTCTCTCTCTCTCTCTCTTTCTTTCTTTCTTTTTCTGAGACAGGGTCTTACTGAGTTGCCCAGGCTGGTCTTCAATTCCTGGCCTCAAGCAATCCTACCACTTTGGCCTTCCAAGGTGGCTGGGTTTATGAGTGTGAGCCACCACGCCTGGCTGGAACTATTTTTTCAAAAACACAAGACTTGTTGATCTCTTAAAGAACTGCTATTCTGTGGAACACTCTGGAAAGTGCTACCTAATAAATTCCTATGATAATGATAATAGTCCATTGGATCTTCTGATCAGTAAGAGACACCAGTGTTGCTATACCAAGTTTCTGTATAAAATTGCAGCCAACAGCTAACACACTAACATGGTAATTGATCTGGATGGCCTTATTGTGATTAAAGAATTTCAATTTCTTTTTGAAGTGTTGAAAGTTATTAATGGAATACGTTTTTGTGCTCTATAAGTCTGAGGATATAAGGCTACAAGCCACAGATCTCTGTTTAAGGTCCCTAAAACTAGATTGATTTAAAATGTTGCAATATCTATAGTGGTAAACTCTTTTTTTCCATGGCATTGTTTTGTTTAACTTTAAACAAAATAATTTTATATTGTACAAAATTCAAAAGTTACAGAAGAGAACATAGAATATAGTAAATATATTTCTACATATAACTGTTGCTCAGCCTTTGTATACACACCAGTTGTGCAGGTGCCCAGCCCTCCATCCCCTTAGGGAAGGCAACAGATATTGTAGGTTTGTTCCAGAGAAATTCCACATCATATATGTGTGTACACACTGACACACACACACACACACTGAGAGAGAGAAAGAGCGCAAGCGAGAGAGCATGATTTCCCTTCCCCTTTTTTCTTTTTTTTTTTTTTCACTTGGGCAGGACTATTGCAGTATCCCTCTTTTTTCTTAACACAAATGGTAGCATACCATAAGTACCATTCAGCACCTCACTGGTTACACCAACAATGAAATCATCTTGAAGATCTTCCTGTATCTACATATAAGGAGCTTTCTTACTCTTTGCTTTTCTTGCTGGCTGTATAGTATTTCACTGTGTGGATATAACCTGGTTTACTTACATCATTGATGAATATTTAGATTATTTTCATCTTTTGCTATTGCAAAACTCTGCTATAGTGCATAAGCTTGTATACATACCATGTCACATCTGCATGTCTATACTTGTAAGTTAATTTATTACAAGTGGAATTCTGGGTCATGAGATATGTGCCTTAATTTGCCAAATTGCCAAATTGCCTACTGGTGTTCCCACTTGCTAGCATAGAGCATTCGATAGGAAATAGGTGAAAATTGGTGTCTTGTGGTTTAAATTTACTCATTTCTTTTAAAAAGTGAGGGTGAACTTCTAAAAGATCTTTGTATTCCACTCTCTGTGTCAACAGTTTATTTATAGCATTTGCCCATTTTTCTTTTCCTCATTGTAGCTCTCATGATGTATTTAGGGAATTAGTTCTTTGCCATTTTTTTCTCTGTTCTTCATTTATCTTGTGATTTTTTTAATGCATAGTTTTCATATTTTCACATAATCAGATTTGTCAATCTTTTTTACCTTCTGGTGTTTTATGTCACAATTGCAATACCTTCCCTATGATAACAATTTTTTAAATACTCCCATATTTTATTTTCTAATATTTTATGATGTCAATATGTGCGTTTAAATTTTGAATCCATCTTGGGAGTGTGTGTATGTAAATTATGAAGAAGACAGAATTTCTTTTTTTTAGATAGTACCTTGTTAATTCTTCAAATGAAATATTTAAACTGATTTTTTCTTTTTCTCATTTTAAGGGAAGTCTTGAGACTTTTTCTGGACTGGGACTAATACTAGGTCCTCCTGTAGGTGGCTTTTTATATCAATCCTTTGGCTATGAAGTGCCCTTTATTGTTCTGGGATGCATCGTTTTGCTGATGGTACCACTGAATATGTATATTTTACCCAATTATGGTAAGTCCACACTTATGACTCATTTTAAGAACCTTAAATATATGTTTATACCTTTGTAAGAGACCAGTTTACCAGATATTGTTTTATTTTATATAATCAAAAGTGGCTTTTAAAAATAACTGATTATTTTTTCAGTAATGCAGGCAATTAGTTTATATGAATTTCTGTAAATTAAAAATTCTTTCCAACCTTTAGAGCTAGCAAATATTAATTTCTGATCATAAACCATTACCGTATGCTATGTCTATGAGAGATTTTCTTGGACTGAACTAAATATCAAAGCCAGAAGTTTCTGTGGGCCACACACAGCCCAGTCTTCCTAGAAGGCTATAAGCTAAGAGAATAATGCCCATCCTTCTTTCCCAGTGGTTCTTGCAGCTGTCTTCACAGAGTAGCTCAGATACAAGGATGTAGATTCAGGTGTTCTCTTTTAATAGGGCTTTTGAAAAATTATAAACTGGGCCGGACACAGTGGCTCATGCCTGTAATCACAGTGCTTTGGGATGCCAAGGCTGGTAGATCACTTGAGGCCAGGAGTTCGAGACCAGCCTGGCCAACATGGTGAAACTCTGTGTCTACTAAAAATACAAAAATTAGCTGGGCGGGGTGGTGCACACCTGTAGTCCAAGCTACTCGGAAGGCTAAGGCATGAGAATCGTTTGAACCCAGGAGGCGGAGGTTGCAGTGAGCCGAGATTGTGCCACTGCGTTCCAGCCTGGGTGACAGAGCGAGACTGTGTCCGCCCCCCCAAAAAAAATTATAAACTGGTATTTAAAAAAAATCTCTAGGATTGATAATATTAAGGCTGTAAATGTAGATTTAAGTATTCCCAATTAGTACTACTTTTAAAGATTGTTATTATTTGGTCAGGTACAGTGGCTCATGCCTGCAATCCCAGCACTTTGGGAGGCTGAGGCAGGTAGATCACCTGAGGTCAGGAGTTCAAGACCAGCCTGGCCAACCTGGTGAAACCCCGTCTCTACTAAAAATACAAAAATTAGCCAGGCATGGTGGTGCATGCCTGTAATCCCCGCAACTCCGGAGGCTCAGACAGGAGAATTGCTTGAACCCAAGAGGCAGAGGTTGCAGTGAGCCGCGATCACGCCACTGCACTCCAGCCTGGGCAGGAGAGTGAGACTCTTTACAAAAAAAAAAAAAAAAAAAAAAAAAAATTGTTATTATTTTAGAAGAGTTTATAGATAGATGCTAGAAAATCAAATAAATTTTAAAAATTACTGATATTGGCAGAATTTTTTATTTTATAAGTTCTGCCCATTTCTTTACCACCTTTTAGACCCATAGACAATGTGGCTTTAGCATTGGGTGGCTAAGAATCATTCATTATATCTGCTCACCAGGTCCCCTCTCCTGTACTGCTCTAAAAAGAAAAATACTTCTAAAATAGTCATGGACGTGTCAATTATCTTACTAAAATCTTTAAATCTAGTAAGTTTAAGAGATCTATTGTACATCATGGCGACTATAGTTAATAGTAACATATTGTACACTTGAAAATTGTCAATAGTAGATTTTAAGTGTTCTCGCCATTAAAAAAAAGTATGTGAGGCAAAGCATGTTAATTAGCTTCATTTAGTTATTCCACAATGTATACATATATCAAAATATAATGTTTTATACCATAAATAGAGACAATTTTTACTTGATATTTTTTAAAATAAAAAAATCCTTAAATCCATGAAATGTGAATGTTATCCCGAAAGTCATTGGGAGTTATTGTTAGATTTTTTTTTTTTTTTTTTTTTGAAACGGAGTCTGTAACCCCGGCTGGAGTGTAGTGGTGTAATCTTGGCTCACTTCAAGCTCTGCCTCCCGGGATCAAGGAAATCTCATGCTTAAGCCTCTCAAGTAGCTGGGAGTACAGGTACATGCCACCACACCTGGGTAATTTTTGTATTTTTAGTAGAGACAGGGTTTCACCATCTTGGCCAGTCTAATCTCGAACTCCTGACTTCAAGTGATCCTCCCATCTTGGTTTCTCAAAGTGCTGGGATTACAGATGTGAGCCACTGTGCCTGGCCTATTGTTAGATTTAAGTAGAGGAGTCATATGATCTGGAATATCTTTCTTCTACTCTACCTAACCCTTACTTATCCTGCAAAACTTGATTTTATTACCTTTTTGGGGGCGGAGGGGTTTCTTTTTTTTGTTTGTTTGTTTTGAGACAGTCTTGCTCTGTCACTCAGGCTGGAATATAGTGGCACAATCTTGGCTCATTTCAACCTTCGCTTCCCAGGTTCAAGCAGTTCTCCTGCCTCAGCCTCCAGAGTAGCTGGGATTACAGGCCTGTGCCACCACACCTGGCTAATTTTTATATTTTTAGTAGAGACAGGGTTTCACCATGTTGGCCAGGCTGGTCTCAAACTCTTGACCTCATGATATACCCACTTCGTCCCCCGAAGCGCTGGGATTACAGGCGTGAGCCAGTGTGCCCGGCCCTTTTCTGGGGAGTTTTTCTAAACTTTCTCGATTACTGGACTAGATTTGGTGTAGGTAGTGCCATAGTGCTCAGCATTTTTCCTGCCCCCTCACACTTGAGGACAACCCTATTCCCCATCTCTAACAGTAACTTCCTGTGGCAGGTTTTGTCAGCCAGGGAGTCATGTCCCTTCAAGCAAGTACCCCAAGTTTTCATTACTTGGTCTTCAACAGCTTAATTATACTAATTATGTTTCATTTTCATGGATGTTTTAACATATGCTCACTATGACAACTCCTTTTCTCACCCTGGATTTTAGGAACAGGGACTATTATGCAATAATGATTTATTTTTTACCATAAATACATGATACTTCTTACTTTCACAATAAATGTAACCAATTAAAATTGTAATCTTTTATAATTTTTATTTTAAAAGTGACTAATATCCTTAGTATATACAATTCAAAAATCACACCAACTTGTCTCCCTGCTGGCAATACCTCACTGAGCCACACAGTGGTGTTTCTCCTCTTTCTAAGTCCAACTACATCCTGTAGTTTCTGTAGTTGAGCGTCAAGGATGTGCTCAGATTTATTTCACCATTGAATACTTGGTTCATAATTAAGAAACTAACACTGGTCAGGCACGGTGGCTCATGCCTGTAATCTCAGCACTTTGGAAGGCCAACGTGGATGGGTCCCGAGGTCAGGAGTTCGAGACCAGCCTGACCAACATGGTGAAACCCTGTCTCTACTAAAAATACAAAAATTAGCTAGACGTATTGCGTGCACCTGTAATCCCAGCTACTCTGGAGGCTGAGGCAGGAGAATTGCTTGAATCCAGGAGGCGGAGGTCGCAGTGAGCTGAGATCGCGTCACTGTACTCCAGCCTGGGTGACAGAGTGAGACTCTGTCTCAAAAAAAAAAAAAAATACAAACAAAAAAACAGAAAACAAAAACAAACAAACACTAACACCAAGGTTTCACTTTATCTCTTATATCCTGAAAAAATCTAAGGATAACACTTAAAATAGTTGAACCACACTTCATGATGTTTTTGCACTTTGCTCCATATTTGGTCGTGATTCAACAAGTATTTATAGAATAATGAACTGTGCAGGATATTGTGGGAGAAATGGGGATAAATGAAGGCTGTCATGGCTGTCAAAGGAGATCACTTTAGTCCAAAAATTTGCAACCAGTCTGGGCAACATACGGAGACCCCATCTCTAAAAAATTTTTAAATTAGCTGGTTGAGGTAGTGCACACCTGTAGTCCCAGCTACTTGGGAAGCTGAGGCAGGAGGATCACTTGAGTGCAGGAGTTGGAGGCTGCAGTGAACTATAATAACACCATTGCACTCCAGCCTGGGTGACAGAGCAATCTCTTAAAAAAAAAAAAAGCTTTCATGTCTGATATGTCGCTTTCATGTCACTCCATCTCTTAAAAAAAAAAAAAATCTTTCATGTCTGATATGATTTTGCCATATCCCCACCCAAATCTTGCCTTGAATTGTAATAATCCCCACATGTCAAAGGTGGGGCCAGGTGGAGGTAATTAAATCATGGGCGTGGTTTCCCCCATACTGTTCTTATGGTGGTGAATAAGTCTCACAAGATCTGATATTTTTATAAATGGGAGTTCCCCTGCACAAGCTCTCTTGCCTGCAGCCATGTAAGATGTCCCTTTACTCTTCCTTCGTCTTCCGCCATGATTGTGAGGCTTCCCCAGCCATGTGGAACTTTGAGTTTATTAAACCTCTTTCCTTTATAAATTACCCAGTCTCAGGTATGTCTTTATTAGCAGTGTGAGAACAGATTAATACAATGTCTAAACCTGATATTATCTCTGGCCAGGATGAGTATAATCGTTACATCTCGATTCCAGTTGATTCTTTCTAATTTGGGAAATTGTTTTTGATAAATTGAATGTGGCCTCTAGGTTTGAATAATGTATATGCAAGTGCAGATTGTGTACAATTTTAGGCAAACTCAGAGGTTGAGTTGTGTTCATTACCAGATAAAGATGGTCTTACCAGTTTTCCAAATAAGTTAAAATTAAGATACTTTAATTGCTTTGTTTTTTTTTTTCTTTTTTCCCCAAAGAGTCTGATCCAGGTGAACACTCATTCTGGAAACTGATTGCTTTACCCAAAGTTGGCCTTATAGCCTTAGTCATCAACTCACTCAGCTCGTGTTTTGGCTTCCTTGATCCTACTCTGTCTCTCTTTGTTTTGGAGAAGGTAAGTTGCCTGATTGCTGAAGAGTGCTGCATTGTAGCAGGTGGATGTAACTGCTTGTTCTTGGGCCCTGCTCTGTGGAAAGACCCTTGCGTGGCTGGGAGAAGGAGGCAGAATGGACACTACACACCGAGGTAGCCTGTCCGTCTCTGCTGTGCCTGTGAACTAGGGATCTGATTCAGTAAAAATGAAAGAAGTCTTTCACCAAGTGGCCAAAACATTAGTTTCCTTCTTTCCAAGACCTTGCTCATGTCATTGTAGGTCTAGCTTGGGCATCATCCATGCTGCTTAACAAGGATACTTTTCCTCTGTTTGTTTGAATTGCAGTGAGACATTAGGGGTACACAGTAGCTCATTTGATGTAAGATGTGCTTCTTCTGTAACAGATCCCCCCTGGGTCCACTGACTTTTTAGGCTACTTCATATAATCAGATGACTACGGACTGTGTTATTCTAGGATTTGAGAAAGGAACCAAGTATCCCTAGAATTAAAAAATAAAATGTTGAATTCTAAAAGTTTGAAGTCATCGAAATTTGTTCTTAGATATTTTTGAAAAAAATATTATTACTGATACAGTGAAGTCCATTACAAGGTGTGGTAGTTAATTACACTGGACAATTAATATGTGTTGATAAAAGGCAAAAATGACTAACTTTGGCCCATAATGACTTTGAGGTACTAGATTTAAAATAGCACAGAAACTTAAGTTTCAATATACTTTCTAATATCAATAAAGTGCTAATATGGTCATTTCAAATGCTTTCTGAACATTTACTGATCATAGAATATAAAGATTAAAATTAATTTTTCTTATAATTTTACACTACCCCTTGAAATCACTGAAGACAGTTTGGGGAACTTAACAGGTAAACTTGGAGACTGTTATTTTAGTGCCTGGTCCAAGATTTAGACAGTAATATAATATTGCCTTTGGCCAGTGAGTACCATAAGTTACCCAAAGTCAGGCCTCTGAGCCCAAGCTAAGCCATCATAACCCCTGTGACCTGCATGTATACATCCAGATGACCTGGAGCAACTGAAGAACCACAAAAGATGACATTTTACCATTGTGATTTGTTCCGGCCCCACCCCAACTGGTCAATTGACCTTGTGACATTCCTCCCCTGGGCAATGAGTTTTATGATCTCCCCACCCTGCACCTTGTGACCTCCGCCCCTGCCCGTAAGAGATAACCACTTTTAACTGTAATTTTCCACTAGCTACCCAAATCCTATCAAACTGCCCCACCCGTCTCACTTTGCTGACTCCTTTTTCAGACTCAGTCCGCCTGCACCCAGGTGATTAAAAAGCTTTATTGCTGACACAAAGCCTGTTTGGTGGTCTCTTCACATGGACACGTGTGACACCCATAAGAAAAATGTTTTGTGATTATACTGACACAGTCCATTTAGATCGTCAATAACCTGTATTTTCAGCTGTTTTCTGTGCTTTTAAGAAGTTGTGTCTAAACAACGAAAAAAATCTATAACTAATCTCTGGGAAATCCAAGTTGTTTGTGTATATCTTATAAGAAATCTTTTCTGTTGTTGTTTCTCAAGAAAATGTAATTTATTTTAAAAAGATGAGGAAGACAGGAGGTTTCCTCAAAGATAACTACAATCAATCCATTTGTGGTATGGGAGGTAGTATAGGCCCTTCTTGTTTCTGGCTGATGATGGACTGTATCAGAACTTTTTTTTGCTTTTGAGACAGAGTCTTGCTGTGTCACCCAGGCTGGAGTATAGTGGCATGATCTCGGCTCACCATAGCCTCTGCCTCCCGGGTTCAAGCGATTCTCCTGCCTCAGCCTCCTGAGTAGCTGGGATTACAGGCATGCGCCACCACAGCAGGCTAATTTTTGTATTTTTTAGTAGAGATGGGGTTTCATCATGTTGGCCAGGCTTGTCTCAAACTCCTGACCTGAAGTGATCCACCTGCCTCAGTCTCCCTAAATGCTGGGATTACAGGCATGCGCCACCATACCCAGTTTTACATCAGACATTGACTCCCTCAGGGCTATTGGTGGTGCCTCATCACTGCTGCCCCCTTTTTAGGTTGAAGTGCTGCAGCCCATCCCATTACCCAACTCCAACCTAAGAAATCTTTAGAAATTTATTTTCCTCTTTTTCTGAATCAGAAACCCTATGGTTGGAATCCAAGAATCTCTTTTAGCAAGTTCTCCAGGTAATTTTTATGCACATTGAAGTTTGCAAAACATTAATTTACATATAAAAATGCTCTGAGTTATGGAAGCAAAATATGTTTAATGCCAAAGGCTACAAAGAAAAAATCTACTCTTCTGACTTCTGGTTAGGTTGTCCTCCCATAGAGAAAAAGTAACGCATTTTCAAAGGTAAGATGAAAATTAGGACAATGCAGAATATTATTAGTAGACTCATGGTAATAACAAGAGCTAAAGAAATGGTAGAAGGAAAAGAGGGATGTTTACTTAAAAATGACTTAATTATGTAACTTTAATATAGGATTTCTTTTACAGTTTAATTTACCAGCTGGATATGTGGGACTAGTATTCCTGGGTCTGGCACTGTCCTATGCCATCTCTTCACCACTATTTGGTCTCCTAAGTGATAAAATGCCAGTAGGTACACTTAATTTATATTTGAGTCACTTTTGCATGTTTAGAGCAGTGGTTTTCCAATTGTTCCTTTGGAACTCTAGGGGTGCACTGGTTAGACTTGATATATTCAATTGGACTAGGGACAGGTTGCAGTATCTTCTATCATCCTAAGGGTCAGCTATCACACTAAACCAATTCACTTTAAATTGCTTCACCTGGGAAAAGAGGCAGAGTCTTATGCTTAAAAAAAAAAAAAATGGATTAGACTTTCTTTTTCTAATTTCTTCCCCCAACATTGTCATCCAGACTGGAGGGCAGTGGCGCGATCATAGCTTACTGCAGCCTTGAACTCTTGGTCTCAAGTGATCCTCCTGCATCAGCCTCCTAGGTAGCTGGGATTATAGGCATGTGCCACCACATCCGGCTCCTAGATTAGACTCTCTAAAGGAAAAAACTCTTTTGATGTAAAAAAAATGGATTGATCTTAATAAATAGGGCAAAGTCCTAGAGGCTATTACAGACTTGATCAAACTGAGAGATTTCTTCTTTAGGAGGAGATCATTTAGATTTTCTGTGTGAGTGAAAAAATTGACCACATAAACATGCACTGGTTATCTCATAGCCTTTCTGTTTAAAAAAAAAAATACCCTTCTGTTCTCTTTCAACCAGGTTTAAACCATTCGGTACAGATGATGAGAGCACAGAATTAGTACTGCTAGTCAAATCTTAAACTTCTGTGGTTTTAGGGCTTATATTTTGTATTTCCCTTCATTTCATTTGCATATTTATTTATCAAGAACTGATTTACTTGCAGATTACTTAGTAACCCAGATGTCAAAAAGCAAGTATCTTAAACAGTGTTTGGAGCTTGGTTTTCAGACATAATCTTACATAACTGAGCGGATATGGTACCCCTGTAATTTTTGTCCTGATTCAAGTAGTTTAGAAGGGATAGTTTTACTGGATACAATCTTAGTCCATGCAGGGTACTGTAATGAAATACCATAAACTGAGAGGATTTATAAACAATAGAAATTTATTTCTCACAATTGGGGAGACCAAAATGTCCAAGATTAAGGCATTGGTAGATCTGATGTCTGATGAGGGCCTGTTGCCTGGCACACAGATTGTCATCTTTCACTGTAACCTCACCATGTTGGAACAGGCAAGGGAGCTCTCTGTGACCTCTTGTATAGGGATACGAATCCTATTCATGAAGGCTGCACCTTCATTACCTAATCACCTCCCAAAGGCTCACCTCCAGATACCATCACATTGGGTGTTAAGATTTAATGTATAAATTTTAGGGGGATATAAGCATTCAGTCTCTAGCAGATAATTTTTTAATGATGTGATTTTTCTAGGTATTGTAACTATTAATACCTGGTAGGGTTTTTTTTTGTAGTCACTGGTTTTTTTGTTTTTTTTTTTTTTTGACAGAATCTTGCTCTGTTGCCCAGGATGGAGTGCAGTGGTATGATCTTGGCTCACTGCAACCTCTGCCTCCCAGGTTCAAGCAATTCTCCTGCCTCAGCCTCCTGAGTAGCTGGGATTGCAGACATCTACCACCATGCCTGGCTAATTTTTGTGCTTTTTTTAGTAGAGACTGGGTTTTACCATGTTGGCTAGGCTGGTCTCAAACTTGTGAGCTCAAGCAATCTTCTGACATCGGCCTCCCAGACTGTTGGGATTATAGGTGTGAGCCACCGCGCCTGGCTGGTCATTGCATTTTATAGTTAGTTTTTTTGTTGTTATATTTGTAATAGTTCCTCATGTGCAAAATCTGATTTGCAATACACTCCCCTGCTAAGAAATCTTTGTCCTTTGTTCACTTTCTGTCTTGTTATATATCGTCCTTGCTTGCGAGTTTATCATCTCCTTATTTTCCCACTGCTGTAATCCCAGCACTTTGGGAGGTCAAGGCAGGTGGATCACGAGGTCAGGAGATTGAGACCATCCTGGCTAACATGGTAAAACCCCGTCTCTACTAAAAAAAACACAAAAAAATTAGCCAAGTGTGGTGGCGGGCACCTGTAGTCCCAGCTACCCGGGAGGCTGAGTCAGGAGAATGTCATGAACCCGGGAGGCGGAGCTTGCAGTGAGCCGAGATGGCACCACTGCACTCCAGCCTGGGTGACAAAGCGAGACTCCGTCTCAAAAGCATAAAAAATAAAATAAAAAATAAATAAATAATAAATAAATAAATCAATGTAAAGTTTTGTTTTCTTCATTGTATTGGGGTTTTTGAATATCACGATTTGTGTTTTTTACTAATGTTTTATATTGTTTGATTATGGAGGGTCTTTGGCTCTAAGACTCATTTTGACTCTCTTTCTCCTTACCAGCCTCTAAGGAAATGGCTTCTGGTGTTTGGCAACTTAATCACGGCTGGGTGCTACATACTCTTAGGGCCTGTCCCAGTCTTGCATATTAAAAGGTAGTTTTTTTTCTTCTTCTGTATGTTTGGCTAAATAACATTAGGAATTATTTCAAAAAATTTTGTTTTAACACTGGTATAGTTTAGTATTTGGAATATTAATATTTAAATAATTAACTTTAGTACTCTATTGAATTGTTAGGCTGACAATATTTTACCCTACTAGAAGCTAGCAGTGGGAGAAGCAGAAAAAAACGCGTAAAATCTGTCTCAAATGACAAAAATGCATATTCTCCTTCTGTATTTCAATTGTACATACTTGTTTATACTTTCTTTTTAAAAGAGAATTTGTTGCTACTTACCTTTACTTGATAGTTCTTAGAATATATTTTTGTTTTTTTCTATTCTTTCTCCTTGAGGCAGGGACCAAATCTGTTTTTGTTTCTGTATCATCCTTAGCATGTGGTAGCTGCCTATTAAACCTTGCTTAATGTAATTTAGTTGCTAAAATAAACTGAACTTCTTAGACCTTTTCAGGTACTTCTGGGATAAAACATAGTAACACGGAAAGGAAGGGGTTTCAGAGTCCTTCAGACCTGAGTTTACGTTTTGGCTTTGCCACGTACTAGTAAGCAAACCACTTAACTTCCAAGAGCCTCAGTTTTCTCATCTACAAAAAGGAGCTGATAATAGTACTTACATCACAAGGATTAAATCTGGTAACATATATTAAGTAACTGGCATAGTCTCCTCATATGGAACAAATGTGTTTCCTGGCTCTTCTTTTACCTCTTTCCTTCTATGCCATTTTTAAATTAATTGAAGTTCAAAGCCAAGTGATTGGAAGAACAGTATTAGTACTGAAATTTTCACCAATTTTGAAGGGATTTTGTCTGGTGAGAAGAAGCCAGGTTGGCTCCAGACATGTGATATATATAACCAAAGGACCAAAAAGATGGAGATATCAGGATGAATTCCCCCCAGACCCCCAAAAACTGTAAGGAGCTAAAAGGCACTCTCACTGAAGGAAATGGGTTAGATGGGAATGGGAATGAGACTAGGCACATAATCAGTGAAAATAACGTATCTGGGATCCTCACTTCCTTAGCATTAAGCTTTGTGTTTCTTAAAATGCTAATGTTTTTCTTTGTATTTGTTTTCTCCAAAACCCTTTTGCAGTCAGCTTTGGCTGCTGGTGCTGATATTAGTTGTAAATGGCATCTCTGCCGGAATGAGTATAATTCCAACTTTCCCGGAAATTCTCAGTTGTGCACAGTAAGTTACTTCCATTGCTTGAAGAGCTGTATTATGAATAAGTAGTATCACAGGCTTTCTTGAATTTCTCAGTTTTGCAACATGTTGGATATTTTTGCCCCAATGTCAAATCTTCATGATTTTGTAGCATATGATATCATGATATAAATAGTAATAATACACTAATAGAAATGATCATAGTACATTAATAGCTAAAATGGGTTGTGGACAGATATCTGGCTTGATGTATGCCTCAGTATGTATGTAATTGTGAAAAGCTAAAGCAAAATAGATAGGTCTCAGCATTGTTCCTCTTTCATGGAGGAGGTCCATGAGAGAGCCTAGAGTGACCAGCATGTGTCACCTGGTCATCATTCTTTTGTTTAATAGGTGTGATGATGAAGAGCACTAAGTACTATGGCTGTGCTGGGTCAGTTCAATAGTTCTCATGGGAATAAGGAGCTATCCCTGTTTTTTTAAAGTTGTCTTTGTTCTCTTTCCATCTTCATCTCATTTTAAGAATTTCTTAATTGTGTATTTTTATAAGTATTTAATGCAAACAAGCCATGCTTCTTAATATCATATATATGTAGAAGAATTATTTCTAGAAAACCATGGACTAAATGTAACTATGAAAATTCTTTTAAATTAGATTTGCTTTTTATCTCAGAAGTGGAGTGTTCTTGCTGTTGGTTTTTTCCAGATTATCCTTGGTTTATCTTAATTGATCTATCATACAATTTTTTCTTTCACACAGGTTTTCCTTTTAATAATGGATACATTCGTGTCTCTTTTTGCAGTGAAAATGGGTTTGAAGAGGAATTAAGTACATTGGGACTTGTATCAGGTCTTTTCAGTGCAATGTGGTCAATTGGGTGAGTAGTCATTTAATTTCTTTCTCTTTTTTTTTTTTTTTTTTTTTGAGATGGAGCTTCACTCTCGTCACCCAGGCTGGAGTGCAATGGTGCGATTTTGGCTCACTGCAACCTCCGCCTCCCAGGTTCAAGAGATTCTTCTGACTCACCATCCTGAGTAGCTCAGATTACAGGTGCCCGCCACCACATCTGGCTAATTTTTGTATTTTTAGTAGAGACAGGGTTTCAACATGTTGGCCAGGCTGGTCTTGAACTCCTGACCTCAGGTGATCTGCCTGCCTTGGCCTCCCAAAGTGCTGGGATTACAGGCATGAGCCACTGTGCCCAGCATCATTTAATTTCATTCATACTTGCAAGATGGAAAATATTAATACTGTCCCTATTTTAGTTGATGAAGAAATTGAAACACTGAGAGATCAGATGAGTTTCTCAAAGACAAACAGTTCCTCTAGGGGAAAGCCAGAGTTCTAATCCATACCCTCTCACTCAACAATCAATGCCTATACCAGCAGTTTAATACTTAGTCAAAATGGTTTCATATACTTTATCTTATTTAAGTGATATTTACGAGTTCCTTTAATAGAAACATGTCTCTAATTTTTACAGTTTATTCATTTATTCATTCATTTGTTTATTTTTACCTTCTACCAGAAGGGTAACTATGCTAACCAATGTAATATATTGTTTTGAATTGAGTTATATTAGTTGCAAATACTGAGAATAGAATAATATAAAGAATTTTTTAAACCTGTTTCATCTTTTTTATTTTTATGTAAGCCACCTACTTTTCAGAAGCAGTAATAATTTCACAACTGTTAAAAAATGTTGAATGTCATTATCAGGTAGAATTATTTTCTTTTACTGAATGCTGTGTCCAGGAATTAGTTTTTTCTTTGGTACTTATCTTCCAGTTTTATGAATACTTACAGTTGAAGGATCATGTGTTTTTTATGAAGTAATTATGTATTTTTTGCACTATTGAATACTTTCCTTCTATTGTTAGCGCTTTTTTAGGACCAACGCTGGGTGGATTTCTGTATGAGAAAATCGGTTTTGAATGGGCAGCAGCTGTACAAGGTCTATGGGCTCTGATAAGTGTGAGTAATCAGTCTTTTATTTTCATTTTCCTTATATTTGTGGAAAAACTTGACTTGGAAAATTCACATTAATCAGTACTTTTAATTGTGTTTAAGGGATTAGCCATGGGCTTGTTTTATCTACTGGAGTATTCAAGGAGAAGAAGGTATGGTCAATTTGGGGGCTTTTTTCTCTCTTTAAAAGTTAGCCAGTGCAAGTGGAAAATAAATAATATTTTACGTTTATTCTTTCAGTCCGTGGATTTCTAGGCACTCTGAGGCTCATCAGTTGGTAGATACTCTTTTAATTTTTATTTTTTGAGATGGTGACTTGCTCTGTCACCCAGACTGGCATGCAGTGGCACAATCTCAGCTCACTGCAACCTCTGCCTCCTGGGTTCAAGCGATTCTCCTGCCTCAGCCTCCCATGTAGCTGAGATTACAGGTGTGGGCCACCATGCCCTGTTAATTTTTGTATTTTTAGTAGAGACAGGATTTCACCATGTTGGCCAGGCTGGTCTCAAACTCCTGACCTCAAGTGATCTGCCCACCTTGGCCTCCCTAGGATTACAGGCGTCAGCCACCTCGCCCAGGCAGTAGATACTTTTTTAAAAAGATAGTTGGATGGAGATACAGGTACTGGTTTTTTGTTTGTTTGTTTGTTTTTAAGATGAGAAATATTGATATTCATCTCTTCTTTCCTTCAATGTAGGTCTAACTCTCAACACATCCTCAGCACAGAAGAGGAACGAACTACTCTCTTGCCTAATGAAACCTTGCCTAATGAAACCTAGTCTGATGGATCCTGGATTGATACAAAGTTGAGAAATGAATGCTTCTGGCCTTAAACATCACTGTAGGAAGGGTTTTTAAAATTTTACGCACAAAACTCCATGGACCCCATGCCAGCGTCTTGGAAGTGTCAGTGTGTTTTTGGATGATCTTGTATTGGGTTGTACTTACTGTGATACTGAAAAGCAGTCCTGCTGAACTAGCTATATTTGAAATATTAAGTATGAAAGGGGTAATTAAAAACAAGCAAAACAAAACAAAACAAAACTTAGTTTTTAAGTGACCAAACTTGTCCTTGAAGATGTTGTTATTAACTTGAGTTAGTTCTCATTTCCTCTGTTTATTTTTTATTCTGAGTACACTAATTCTGTGAATGTACTTTTTTATGAACAGGGAAATAAATGAACTAATTTGATATGCTCTAAATATATAAAGGTGCTTCAAAATATATAGAAACATTACTATGAAATCAGTTTTTAAAAGATATATTTTCTGTTTGTCCTGAGGTTTTTCAGTCTTGTTCAAAAGGAAGAATTCTTGCCTGCCATACAGAAACTCTCTAGCACTCCCTGGCTTTAAGCTTTTCTAAAAATTCTGTTTGTGTGAAAAGTACAAGAATAACAATACTTACAACTTCCATTTTTGTAACTTACATTCACTTATGATCTGGATTTATAAACATTACTTGGTATAATATTGTTCATTTCCTTTAATGTCTCTGTTTTTTGGTTCTGCCATCTGTTTTGTTTTTGTTTTTATCCATATTCTTGGTAGATGTATTTCATCCCTAGAGCAGGTCAGCCTCCTTCCCCTAATGCAAATGCTTGTTTTGTTAGGGAAGGGCTTCCTCTAACTTTGTGTGAAATCCATGATGTTGTTGAAGTGAATAAATGTCTACTGTATAACTCTCATGCTTCTTGACCTATTTTCATGGTGTCGTAGCCACACTTACAGCAATTTTTTAAAGGAAGAAATGGTTTTATGTATTCATTCAAAAATATCTTTTGAATGTCTTCTCTGGGCTGACACTGTGCCAGATGCTAGGAATTTGGCTGTGATCAAGATAAACACAATTTCTGCTTTTATGTAACTTATACTGGTGGAAGAGACAAACAACAAGTAAATATCAGACTCTCCAGTTATCTTACAGAAATGCTAAGATGGAAAAAAAAAATGGTGATGTGATAGAGTAGTTGGCTGGGGTTGTTTAGATGTGAGTGCCTAATTTGAAAAAGTCCATGGAAGTGCAACCTTTGAGTTGAGATCTGAAGGAGGATAATGTAGCCAGCATTCATTCATTCTGACAGAGGACAGTCCGTAGTATGTGCACAAGGGCTTGACATGGTCAAAGATGAGGCTTGGTCTGCTGGCTGGAGTCTAGTAAACTGGAGGTGATGCCAGAATCTGATTCTGTCTGCATGTGGACAGTGAGTGGGGATAGGGATGGTAAATGGGAATGGAGGGGGAACCTTGGAAGATTTGAGAGACAATAATGGTTTGGACCAGGGAGTTGGTGATGGAGAGAAAAGGCTCTATCTGGGAGTGGAACCAACAGAACGTGCTGATGTGGAGGGAGGAGAGAGGAATCTAGGAGGACTCCTAGGTTTTGGCTTACGGGTGTGGGTGGATGGTGGTGACTCAGTGAATCGGGGAAGAAGAGGAGCAAAATGGATCCTGAAGTGGCAAAAGTTCAAGCCACCATGGTTTGTCATTGCATACCACCGAAACCAAAAATATGGAAAAGGAGGACAATACCAAGGGTTGGAGAGGATGGCTTTGGAAGACTGCCTGGTATTGAGTGTCAAGACTGGATGTACATCTGTCTTGTGATCTCTTCATTTCCCTGTCCCCTCAAGCCGTTCACTCTTGAACCTGCAGAGGGTGATCCAATGTGAGGAGGACAAATGGCCTGCAGTTCCCTTCCCAGAGCAGTGCCAGGACAGAATGTGACCCTGGCCCCCTGCACCGGCTCTCTGGGGAGAGAACTTCCTTTATTCCCATTCCCAATGTGCTGCTCTCAATACTTCCTTTGGATAGCATTGTATTTAAAGATGCTATGTACAAAACCAAATTTACCCCTTTCTCATTTTGAAATTTTGCAAGTATTAAGATAAGTGGGCCAGGAGCAGTGGCTCACGCCTGTAATCCCAGCACTTTGGGAGGGCAAGGTGGATGGATCACGAGGTCAAGAAATCGAGACCATCCTGGTGAAACCCCATCTCTACTAAAAATACAAAAGTTAGCTGGGCATGGTGGTGCATGCCTGTTGTCCCAGCTACTTGGGAGGCTGAGGCAGGAGAATTGCTTGAACCCAGGAGGCGGAGGTTGCAGTGAACTGAGATCACGCCACTGCACTCCAGCCTGGTGACAGAGCAAGACTCCGTCTTAAAAAAAGAAAGAAAAAAAAAAAGATAAGAGACAGAAAAGTTTTAAAATACGAGAAAAGACAGAGGAAAGAACACTTTGAACAAGGAAATCAAAAGGTAGGTCAAAACTATCAGAGGAAATCTCTGTGTATGTGTTTATATTTTTATATATTTATAGTCTTCTAAATGCAATGAGACTGAGTAGCTTAAAAGAACCTTTTTAATAACGAGAATATTTTATATAACCAAATGTGGAATATGTTAGCAATAAAAGATATCTTTTATGTTAAGATCATATTGCAAACTATACATTATAATATGATACGTAAATCAATCCAAAGGAAAACTATAAAGGATAAATACAAATCACAGATCGTTTTAAAATTAAACTTTAACAATTTTGAGATAATTGTTAATTCATGTGCAGTTGTAAGAAATAATAGAAAAAGATCATGAGTACTCTTTCCCCGGGTTTCACCAATGGTAACATCTTGCAGAACTATGGTACAATAGCACAGCCAGGATACAGAACACTCCCATTGCCGTTTTCTTCGTGTTGCCTTTTTGTAGCCACATCCACTTCCCTCCCATCTTCACTTCTGGCAGCCACTAATCTATTCTCCATTTCTATCATCTGGTCATTTTAAGAAACGTATACATTAAATCATATTGTATGAAACTATTTGGATTGGCTTTTTTTCAGTCAGCATAATGCCCTTGATTCTATTGGCATTGTTGCATGTATCAATAGTTCAGTTCTTTAAACTGCTGAGTGGTATTCCATTGGGTGGCTATATGACACAATGGAATACTACTTTATTTGTTACAAATAAAGCTGCTATGAACATTTAGAAACAGATTTTTTTTTTTTTTTTTTTTTGTTTGCCATGGGCCAGGAGCGTAGGTGAGGGTGGGGTACCAAGCATAACATAAGACTTCATTTCTCACCGGGCGTGGTGGCTCACGCCTGTAATCCCAGCATTTTGGGAGGGTGAGGTGGTCAGATCATGAGATCAGGAGATCGAGACCATCCTGGCTACCACGATGAAGCACTGTCTCTACTAAAAATACAAACATTAGCCAGGCGTGGTAGAGGGTACCTGTAGTCCCAGCTACTTGGGAGGCTGAGGCAGGAGCATGGCGTGAAGCCGGGAGGCGGAGGTAGCAGTGAGCCGAGATCGCGCCACTGCACTCCAGCCTGGGCAATAGCGAGAGATTCTGTCTCAAAAAAAAAAAAAAAAAAAGACTTCATTTCCCTGGAATAAATGCCCAGCAACACAACTGCTGGGTTGCGTGATAACTGCATGATTAGTTTGTTTGTTTTCAACTAATTTATTTTAGATAAGAAACTTGATTTTGACAATAAATATTAAATATCATACATTAATTAAATATCTGACTGGGCATGGTGGCTCATGCCTGTAATTCCAGCACTTTGGGAGGCCGAGGTGGGCGGATCACCTGAGGTCAGGAGTTCAGGAACAGCCTGGCAAACATGGTGAAGCTCCGTCTCTACAAAAAATACAAAAATTAGCTGGGCATGGTGGCACACACCTGTAATCCCAGCTACTCAGGAGGCTGAGGCGAGAGAATCACTTGAACCTGGGAGAAGGAGGTTCCAGTGAGCCGGAGATCACGCCACTGCACTCCAGCATGGGCAACAGAGCAAGACTCTGTCTCAAAAAAAAAAATCCTATTTATTTATTTTTTAATGATCAAGATTTAAATATGTCACAGATACCTTCTCTAACCTAGATGGAAAAGACGTAGGTAATAAATTCTTATATAGCCAATTCATTTTCATTAAGTGCAATTAATAATTGAGAAATATCTCTACACATTCTTATCAGAAGGAAATTATCCACAGGGTAGTCCCATGATACTCACCTTTTCTTTGGTATCACTGTCACATGACCCTGTTTTATGAAACAAACCCACAAGAGGGGAGGCTCAGACACAACATATTTACATGGAGAAGCTAAAATGTTATTTAAGGTATTAACAAAGGAAACTAAAGTCTGCACAGCCAGTCTTCGTTAAGAGCAGCTTGCAACTCCTAAATATTTGCACTAGTTTCTTTCAGAAAACCTACAGCCGAACTTCTAACCCCAGCTTACTTATAGCTGAGTATTACAAGGGACCACCTAGGAAAACATGATGTCATAACAAATTTTGACTTGTAGTTCAGTGCAATTTTATCATCAGTACTAAAACAATTCAGAGTGTATTTCATGTTGACAAAAGGTCAACAATAGCACACCAGACACAAAAGCAGTATATTATATCATTTGTAAGTTTTATCAGTCAAGACAAAATTGAATACCAAACCAGGCAAGTAACATTATTGTAAATTTAAAAAATGACAGCCATGAAATCAGTTGTTGCATAAATACAGGTAGGTTTCTTTTTTTTCTTTTAAGAGAATTAAAACCAGTGTAGATAAATCTTTTGTTTGAGAATAGTACTAATACCTTTTCTGCTCCATATATTTTCAGAACTTTTAGCTACGCTTATTTCTTCTATTGTTTTCTGTTCTATCATCATATTTATTGGTTGGCTTTTGTCTCTTTCGTTTTACTTATCTGATAAAATGCGAATGGCTTGGTTGTTCATGTCTTGGTTGTTAGTGAGGTGGGTCCAGCCTGTAGTTCTGGAACACGGTTTAGTGAGGGAGACAGGGATGTAAATTAGGAAGTAGGCAATCATATGCAGTAAGAGAACTATGGCATTGAATTGTATGCTTGCTACTGCGTCTTCTGAAAAAAACAGTATTATAGTGGTAAAGCAACATTATTAATTGGAAAAAACTGCATGGGAAAGAAGGATCTGCCCACAGCTTCTTCATTCATATAACTGAAAATTAAGAATTTATCTTAATAATACATTTATTAAATTTATCTTTAATATCTTAAATTATCTTAATTTATCTTAAGATCTGCCCACAGCTTCTTCATTCATATAGCTGTAGGAATTTCTCGTAACATAGCACTGAAAACTTTGGCGAGATGATTCAGAAGAGTGAGAATTTCCAATTTGATATTGTTCATGAATTGATCTTTCCATATAAACAAACTCCATTCAGTAGAACTGTGGCATAAGACTCACATTTTGGGGTGTTTAAAAAACGTAGACAGATGCCAGGCTTCCATTATTCTGTTTTGCATGTAGTCACTGTGGTTAATGGTTTAGCTTACAAGAAACTGAAGAAATAACTCATAAAGAATTTCTTCCCCTACTGGGACCTCTAAATTCCTATCCTGTCAGGCATCCCCAGAGGAAGGATAAGGAGGGTAAAGGAGGTGCTATGATCTTGCCCTGCCTCTCTGCCTGGCTGCCACCCAGAGAGGGAAAGGAGTGGAGCCATGATTCACTTTTCAGGGAGCTGCTAAGCTGTTTTCTAGAGTGGCTATACCATCCTACATTCCCAACAGCAACGTGTGAGTAATCCAGTTACACAGCAGGTTGTTTGGCATGTTTTTTAAAAAATAGAATGGTGCATGAAATAGGTGGAGTGAAAGCTTTTGATCAGAAAGAGAATCTATGGTACGATTGGAGGGAATGCCATCAAGATTAGCAAGTAGAAACAGAATTTAAGTTCATAATTTTAGGAGAAACCATTCAGATCAGGTTGACCTGGAAGAGAGGAAACTTGAAAGACTTTGTGGAGACAGACAGAACAATGAAAAAATAAAGAAGTAGATGCATTGACATTCTTTTAACAAGACAGTAACCACGGACAGGCGGGTATGTCAGCCACATATGGGTCAAAGCTGCCTTGGGCATGGCCCTTGTAATTGGGCCTCCATCTTCTAGGAATGAAGCAATAGTAATAACAGCAAAATTATTCAGCACATATCACCATTTTGAGGCACAGAGAGGGCACAAAACTGGCACAGAGAGGGCACAAAACTTGCTCATACTCACATAGTTAGGCAGTAGCTCAGTCCCAGCCATTCTGGCCCCAGAGTCCACGTCCATGTTAATTATTATCAGATGCCACCATGACCCTTATAACTTACAGTGAGAAAAAAACTCACTATAACTAGATGCAGGATAATACACAATTTAGTTCTCTCTAATTTGAAGGACAGTCTAGAGTGGGATCTGCATTACAGTAAAAGAATAATGTGCTAAAGAGAAAGACTATGCCACGAATATAAGAGTCAACTTAGGCTTTATAGGCTAGAGAATCTCCTGATTCTATAGCTGTGGTTCTTCTGCTGAGCTTGGTTCAGTAGAAATTGTGTCAATGCTCTTGGCCTGTGTCATCTGGCCCATACAGCTCCTTGAAAGAAAAGCTCAGGAATCAGAATTGCCAGGCTAGAATAAAATAGACACTCCTTCTCCTGGCGTCTGACTGAAGATGCAGCATCCTTGAACCAGCGACTGCTGGGACTCCTCTCTGTCATCTCAGAGGGTACAGCCCACCCAGAAAGTGAAACCAAAACAGGAAGTCACCAGGGGTGACTGGAGGAGCAGCGGCCTTGGAAAGGAAAGCAGCCGAGGTCCACAGGAGTGGAAGGCTCTCCCTTGACTAAAGCTGTAAGTAGTTATCTTGGGTTGCAAACATTGTTTTCTTTGCTTCCTTGCTCACTTGAAAATAAACAAGTGGCATTATTGGTGAATTGCTGTGACATTCTCATATTGCTCAATAAAACATAAACTTTTCTATTTTTAATCTGTCTTCTTGTTTTTTTCATGTCTGAGATTTCCGTGTTATTTTCGTACCATACCCTTTCAAACGTATGTCTCTCCAACTGCCTATATAAATCAACGAGTGACTTGGATCCAGTTCCTGTGGATTTATTTCCGTGGTGACAGTCATCCCGACTTTACCAAAAGTTTTTAATTCAATCAAGAGAATTTTTAATTTTTTAAAAGGACCTGCTGGTGAATGCAAGAAACTTTTGGCAGAGTTAATAGACTGGCATAGTGGGTAGAACTATGATATTAATATTGTTAATATTTTATTTTAAGGAAGCAGGAGCTGTCGGAAGGTAGGGGGAGGA
>NW_016806990.1:431770-442141 GCF_001698545.2 Rhinopithecus bieti | reverse complement strand
AAAAAAAAAAAAAAAAAAAAATCCTATTTATTTATTTTTTAATGATCAAGATTTAAATATGTCACAGATACCTTCTCTAACCTAGATGGAAAAGACGTAGGTAATAAATTCTTATATAGCCAATTCATTTTCATTAAGTGCAATTAATAATTGAGAAATATCTCTACACATTCTTATCAGAAGGAAATTATCCACAGGGTAGTCCCATGATACTCACCTTTTCTTTGGTATCACTGTCACATGACCCTGTTTTATGAAACAAACCCACAAGAGGGGGAGGCTCAGACACAACATATTTACATGGAGAAGCTAAAATGTTATTTAAGGTATTAACAAAGGAAACTAAAGTCTGCACAGCCAGTCTTCGTTAAGAGCAGCTTGCAACTCCTAAATATTTGCACTAGTTTCTTTCAGAAAACCTACAGCCGAACTTCTAACCCCAGCTTACTTATAGCTGAGTATTACAAGGGACCACCTAGGAAAACATGATGTCATAACAAATTTTGACTTGTAGTTCAGTGCAATTTTATCATCAGTACTAAAACAATTCAGAGTGTATTTCATGTTGACAAAAGGTCAACAATAGCACACCAGACACAAAAAGCAGTATATTATATCATTTGTAAGTTTTTATCAGTCAAGACAAAAATTGAATACCAAACCAGGCAAGTAACATTATTGTAAATTTAAAAAATGACAGCCATGAAATCAGTTGTTGCATAAATACAGGTAGGTTTCTTTTTTTTCTTTTAAGAGAATTAAAACCAGTGTAGATAAATCTTTTGTTTGAGAATAGTACTAATACCTTTTCTGCTCCATATATTTTCAGAACTTTTAGCTACGCTTATTTCTTCTATTGTTTTCTGTTCTATCATCATATTTATTGGTTGGCTTTTGTCTCTTTCGTTTTACTTATCTGATAAAAATGCGAATGGCTTGGTTGTTCATGTCTTGGTTGTTAGTGAGGTGGGTCCAGCCTGTAGTTCTGGAACACGGTTTAGTGAGGGAGACAGGGATGTAAATTAGGAAGTAGGCAATCATATGCAGTAAGAGAACTATGGCATTGAATTGTATGCTTGCTACTGCGTCTTCTGAAAAAAACAGTATTATAGTGGTAAAGCAACATTATTAATTGGAAAAAACTGCATGGGAAAGAAGGATCTGCCCACAGCTTCTTCATTCATATAACTGAAAATTAAGAATTTATCTTAATAATACATTTATTAAATTTATCTTTAATATCTTAAATTATCTTAATTTATCTTAAGATCTGCCCACAGCTTCTTCATTCATATAGCTGTAGGAATTTCTCGTAACATAGCACTGAAAACTTTGGCGAGATGATTCAGAAGAGTGAGAATTTCCAATTTGATATTGTTCATGAATTGATCTTTCCATATAAACAAACTCCATTCAGTAGAACTGTGGCATAAGACTCACATTTTGGGGTGTTTAAAAAACGTAGACAGATGCCAGGCTTCCATTATTCTGTTTTTGCATGTAGTCACTGTGGTTAATGGTTTAGCTTACAAGAAACTGAAGAAATAACTCATAAAGAATTTCTTCCCCTACTGGGACCTCTAAATTCCTATCCTGTCAGGCATCCCCAGAGGAAGGATAAGGAGGGTAAAGGAGGTGCTATGATCTTGCCCTGCCTCTCTGCCTGGCTGCCACCCAGAGAGGGAAAGGAGTGGAGCCATGATTCACTTTTCAGGGAGCTGCTAAGCTGTTTTCTAGAGTGGCTATACCATCCTACATTCCCAACAGCAACGTGTGAGTAATCCAGTTACACAGCAGGTTGTTTGGCATGTTTTTTAAAAAATAGAATGGTGCATGAAATAGGTGGAGTGAAAGCTTTTGATCAGAAAGAGAATCTATGGTACGATTGGAGGGAATGCCATCAAGATTAGCAAGTAGAAACAGAATTTAAGTTCATAATTTTAGGAGAAACCATTCAGATCAGGTTGACCTGGAAGAGAGGAAACTTGAAAGACTTTGTGGAGACAGACAGAACAATGAAAAAATAAAGAAGTAGATGCATTGACATTCTTTTAACAAGACAGTAACCACGGACAGGCGGGTATGTCAGCCACATATGGGTCAAAGCTGCCTTGGGCATGGCCCTTGTAATTGGGCCTCCATCTTCTAGGAATGAAGCAATAGTAATAACAGCAAAAATTATTCAGCACATATCACCATTTTGAGGCACAGAGAGGGCACAAAACTGGCACAGAGAGGGCACAAAACTTGCTCATACTCACATAGTTAGGCAGTAGCTCAGTCCCAGCCATTCTGGCCCCAGAGTCCACGTCCATGTTAATTATTATCAGATGCCACCATGACCCTTATAACTTACAGTGAGAAAAAAACTCACTATAACTAGATGCAGGATAATACACAATTTAGTTCTCTCTAATTTGAAGGACAGTCTAGAGTGGGATCTGCATTACAGTAAAAGAATAATGTGCTAAAGAGAAAGACTATGCCACGAATATAAGAGTCAACTTAGGCTTTATAGGCTAGAGAATCTCCTGATTCTATAGCTGTGGTTCTTCTGCTGAGCTTGGTTCAGTAGAAATTGTGTCAATGCTCTTGGCCTGTGTCATCTGGCCCATACAGCTCCTTGAAAGAAAAGCTCAGGATTCAGAATTGCCAGGCTAGAATAAAATAGACACTCCTTCTCCTGGCATCTGACTGAAGATGCAGCATCCTTGAACCAGCGACTGCTGGGACTCCTCTCTGTCATCTCAGAGGGTACAGCCCACCCAGAAAGTGAAACCAAAACAGGAAGTTACCAGGGGTGACTGGAGGAGCAGGGGCCTTGGAAAGGAAAGCAGTCGAGGTCCACAGGAGTGGAAGGCTCTCCCTTGACTAAAGCTGTAAGTAGTTATCTTGGGTTGCAAACATTATTTTTCTTTGCTTCCTTGCTCACTTGAAAATAAACAAGTGGCATTATTGGTGAATTGCTGTGACATTCTCATATTGCTCAATAAAACATAAACTTTTCTATTTTTAATCTGTCTTCTTGTTTTTTTCATGTCTGAGATTTCCGTGTTATTTTCGTACCATACCCTTTCAAACGTATGTCTCTCCAACTGCCTATATAAATCAACGAGTGACTTGGATCCAGTTCCTGTGGATTTATTTCCGTGGTGACAGTCATCCCGACTTTACCAAAAGTTTTAATTCAATCAAGAGAATTTTAATTTTTTAAAAGGACCTGCTGGTGAATGCAAGAAACTTTTGGCAGAGTTAATAGACTGGCATAGTGGGTAGAACTATGATATTAATATTGTTAATATTTTATTTTAAGGAAGCAGGAGCTGTCGGAAGGTAGGGGGAGGATGTTGCTAACTCAAAGGGACTTCTGCAACTTCAGCCCTAAGTTTCTGAGAGAGGAAAACAGACGTGTTGGTTGAACCGTGTGCAATTACTTTTGCTAGGTCGAAAACAGTGATGATTGGCAATTTCATGTGGCACAAGCATTTCCATCTAGTAGTGCTTTCAGAGAATCCAAGGCTGTGATATATCATTACCCTCTCAGATTTTCTCTTGGTTTCAGCGGTGTTCGTTAGCTATCTGAAGCACTGAACACCCACCCAACTCTAAAACTGGAGGATTACCTCATCTGAATGAGACCTGGCCCCCAAAGATGGTTAAAGTGCAAGCTAGTTCTCTTCAAGCCAACCTTTCCTTTTACAGGGGCTGACTCAGTCTCGCTAAAGTCATATGCAATACTCTAATGGTGTAGGGACAGAAACTTTTTTCTTTGCCATTAAGTACTTTTTTTGGATACAGTATTGTACTTTTTTGGTATACAATATTAAGAGAAACAGTTTTAACATTGGAGCCTGGCTTTTCTGTCTACTGTTGCTTCTTATTCTTATTTTGACATATCACCCTTGCTGCTTATGAGAATGTCATTGATAATGATACATGCTGTTTCCCACTCTTTGTTTCTCAGTTCACTGTCATTTTGCATCCAGGAGAAGGGATAGAACAGTAAGTCCAGCAGCCAGTGTCAGAGCCTGGAGCAGCTCCTCTCCTTCCTGGGGTTGAGTTCCTTGGTTTTCTTGTTTCGCCTTTGCTACCCCACTGCGGTTCTTCTACCACACTGGGTTTAGCATGAATCAGGAGTTGATGCAGGTACCCTGTCAACCCCATTTCATTCCAGTAGTTCTTCAGCAGGGTCATCCAAATAGACTAGAATTTTAATTGAACAACAGTAGTTCTGTGGGTCTAACAATGATATAATATTAAGCAGTCAGGATATTATATTACTAAATAGTCACTCACTTTTGTTAATTATTGTCATCTGCATCATAGTCTTACAGAGGACTTTCATACATCTTTAGGAGATAGAGCAGGTATGATTACCTAAATGTTTAGATGAGAAATAGCGGTCCAAAGAAGTGGTGCAAAGTGGAAACTACACCTCTATACTTACTCTTGAGAAAGTGGGAAAAAAATGAGGTTTTTAAAATTACTGACTTAAAACTTAGCCTAATTGAATATTATTCTAACAGATGATCAGATTCACAATTAGAAACAAATATTTGAGCTATTACTGTTTTTCATTTGCTTGTTTGTTCTTTATTTTTGAGACAGAGTCTCACTCTGTCGCCCAGGCTGGAGTGCAATGGCGCAATCTCAACTCACTGCAACCTCCGCCTCCTGGGTTCAAGCAATTCTCCCGCCTCAGCCTCCCGAGTAGCTGGGATTACAGGCATCTGCCACCATGCCCAGCTAGGTTTTACATTTTTAGTAGAGACTGGGTTTCACCATATCAGACAGGCTGGACTCAAAACTCCTGACCTCAAATGATTGGCCCGCCTCGGCCTCCCAAAGTGCTGGGATTACAGCCATGAGCCACTGCGCCCACCCAGTTACTGTTTTTTATAGTGACTCTTTGACCAAATAATTTTAATTGCTTTTAACTTTTACCTTTTTAGCTAAGTTCGTTAATCACAAAATGACAAATTAGGAAGCAGGCTCTTTTAACAGCAAATTACAATTAATCAATGTTTCCTGTGGCAAAAATAACCTTACTTTAACTTATAACTCAGTTAAACTAAAAATTTTAAGCCTTATCTCATCAATCATCTTTATGAAGAGTCAACTCTTGAAATTGTATGTCCTGGATTTGGTTTTTTACTTCTGAAGATTTAAAACAATATCAATGACCTCTATGGCAAATGTTTTCTTTACATCTCAGGGATTTTCCTATATTTAAATTGCTCCTTAATTTACTACCTTCTGATTCTTTTTTGCAATTACCTTTGTTACTCAGATTCTCAGATTCTATGAGACAATTTTTAGATGCTGCAAATAAAAAACAAAGGAGGGAATTTGGTCATCTTGATTTTATATCAGAAGTGATTTTCCCTTTCCCTGTTAGCCAAACAAACAAATAAACAAAAAAACAAAACTCTAATCAACATCATTTCTACCTTTTACAACCAAGGACAGAGAAAAACATCCAGATTTGGGAACACAATAACAGATATGATTGTCCCCACTTCTACTGCCAAAATTTTAAAACTGTTAACTCCTTCTCATCAGCTTACCTGACTACTTCCAAGCAAAAGAGACAAGGAAGTATTACTAATTGGTGATACTAGATCAATGAAGGTAGGTCATGGCCAAAATTGTACTTACGGAGATGGAAGAGCTTTGTTGTTTTTATTAGGCATCAACTGCATCAGAAATTTCTTTAGCATATAGCACATTTGCCTATCGTCTTCCTAAGGTGATCATTTTGAATTGGGTTCTTTAAAAAACATGAGTGGCTGGCTGCGGTGGCTCACACCTATAATCTCAGCACTTTCGGAAGCCAAAGTGGGTGGATTGCTTGAGCCCAGGAGTTTGAAACAAGCCTGGGCAACATGGTAAAACTCCCTCTCTACAAAAATAACAAAAATTAGTTTGACATGTTGGTGCATACCTGGCGTTCCAGCTGCTAGGAAGGCTGAGGTGGACTCACTTGAGTCCAGGAGGTGGAGGCTGAAGTGAACCATGATCATACCACTGCACTCCAGCCTGAGCAACACAGCAAGACTCTGTCTCAAAACAAAAAAACAAAAACCAAAAAATAACCCCAAAGGCACGAGTGTTCAGACACTCAGTTGCAGACATTAAAACAGAGGATAGACACGTGTGCTGTTTTGGGTATAAAGGAAAGACTCTGGAATCAGGAATGAGAAGCGGCACATCCTGCTCTGTCACTCTAGCTCTCTATGCCTCAGATTGCTATCCTGTAATAAGTGGGCATTTGGGTTACATGATTTCTAAACTCTAACGGCACTCATAATCTATTATATACCAGTCACCTATGCTAATTTACTAATTATATATACACTATGTAGTACGGTTGTATACTAAGTCTGTTATACAATCTGCTAAAAATTCATAAAAACATCTATCCCTTTGCATTTTCCACAAAAGGGCTTAACCATTTTTCCTGAAATTATTTTTAGTTTTCTGCTCTATAGAGATAAGAAAAGTTATTCCTTTAATAGAAACTTCTATTCAGGGCCGGGCGCGGTGGCTCAAGCCTGTAATCCCAGCACTTTGGGAGGCCGAGACGGGCGGATCACGAGGTCAGGAGATCGAGACCATCCTGGCTAATACGGTGAAACCCCGTCTCTACTAAAAAATACAAAAAACCAGCCGGGCGACGAGGCGGGCGCCTGTAGTCCCAGCTACTCGGGAGGCTGAGACAGGAGAATGGCGTCAACCCGGGAGGCGGAGCTTGCAGTGAGCTGAGAGCCGGCCACCGCACTCCAGCCTGGGCGGCAGAGCAAGACTCCGTCTCAAAAAAAAAAAAAAAAAGAAACTTCTATTCAAAGCAGAAAATATGAGCAGATCTTATTTATAGCCCCTAGGTTCCATTCTTAACAAAGAATTTACCTCAGTATGAAGTGAAGCACAGAATAAACTTTGTTTATTTGTACCTACTCTTCTATGCTGTCTAAAAGCATTTCTGTGACTTTTACCAAAGGACTGGATAAACATAAAACAAACCCTTTATCTGGTAGGATTGGGCCTGGGGAAGGGAGAATATTGATGTCCTAAGAAGGCATCCAAGATCACATCCTATATTTGTTGTTAAGGTTTTTTTCTGGAGCGCAATGGTGTGATCTCAGCTCACTGCAACCTCCGCCTCCCGGGTTCCAGTGATTCTCCTGCCTCAGCCTCCCAAGTAGCTGGGATTACAGGCGCCCACCACCACGTCCAGCTACTTTCTGTGTTTTTAGTAGAGATGGGGTTTCACTATGTTGGCCAGGCTGGTCTTGAACTCCTGACCTCAGGTGATCTGCCTGACTCGGCCTCCCAAAGTGCTGGGATTACAGGCGTGAGCCACCGCATCTGACCTGTTAGCATTGTTTTTAAACTCATTGTTGTTATTTGCTGCTAACAAAAATGAAAGTTACATCTTCTCTTTATTACAACTCAGATGATCTTTATCACCAGTCCTGGACACTTCCCCTTCCTTGGCATCTTCCTCCAAAGCAGGGGGTGGGGAGGGAGGAAGAAGAAGGAGGAAGAGGAGGAGGAGGAGCGGGGGAGGAGGGGGAGGGAAGGGTGAAAGAGAGAAAGAAGGAAAGAAGTAGAGTCTCCTGAGGTCTGGGGCCCCTGAGCAGAGATTCCTCCTCTGGCCTAGGTGCCTGAGGGTATTGGTGCTATAGGCACTAACTATACAGCAATGAACAAACCAGTCACAAAATTCTGCTTTTCTGGAGCACAGGTTTTCAGTCCTTAACAGCAATAAGTAAGTCAGAATGTAGATTTGGGTAAATTTTGTTCTCAATATTGTTCTGTGATACATTTTCTTAGTAGTTAGTATTTAATTTTTTTCCCTCATCTAAAAATAAACATGATGTTAGTGACTCAACAGAACCAAAAATTGTTGTCAATTTTAAAATTTAATAAATGAGATATTTGCTGTGATGTGATTTTTTTACATGAGAGTTAATTTAGTTATGAGTTTCTACTAATAAAAGCTGGAATTGTTCTATATTTGAATTCGGGTGTCTTTTGGAAATTCAACGTTAAATCTTAATAGTACATGCTGTTCAATCCCTGTAATACTTTCTGATTGTCTTAAATGAACTGCAATTTTTCTTTCTTTAAAAGTGGTCAGACATATTGTGTTCTTTAAGATTATAAAATAGGCCAGGTGCGGTGGCTCACGCCTGTAATCCCAGCACTCTGGGAGGCCGAGATGGATGGACCACAAGGTCAGGAGTTTGAGGCCAATCTGGCCAATATGGTGAAGCCCCATCTCTACTAAAAATACAAAAATTAGCTGGGTGTGGTGGTGTGCGCCTATAGTTCTGGCTGCTCGGGAGACTGAGGAAGGACAATCGCTTGAACCTGGGAGGCGGAGGTTGCAGTGAGCTGAGATCACTCCAGTACACTCCAGCCTAGGTGACAGAGCAAACTGTGCCTCAAAAAAAAAAAAAAAAAAAAAAAAAAAAAAAGATAATAGAGTAAAAGGCCAGTAACTGGCAGCCACATGTTATGCAAACATTCTTCCCCCTGTAAAGACTACGTGAATGTTATTTTTACTTTCAGAAATCACTAAACCTTGGCCATGGTCACTTCCTCTTTTCCAACCTCTGTGGCAGTTTTTGCCCTAATAACCCTGCAGGTTGGTACTCAGGACAGTTTTATAGCTGCAGTGTATGAACATGCTATCATTTTGCCAAATAAAACAAAAACACCCGTTTCTCAGGAGGATGCCTTGAATCTCATGAACAAGAATATAGACATTCTGGAGAAAGCGATCAAGCAGGCAGCCGAGCAGGTATTCTCTTATTTCTGCTAATCATAATGTATACGAGGGGCACGGGAACTGGTGGAAGATGAGAGGGTTGAATTGTCTGTGTTGTACATGGAAAAATCATTTTTATTTCACTTGTTTTGAACAGGGTGCTCGAATCATTGTGACTCCAGAAGATGCACTTTATGGATGGGAATTTACCAGGGAAACTGTTTTCCCTTATCTGGAGGATATCCCAGACCCTCAGGTGAACTGGATTCCTTGTCAAGACTCCCGCAGGTATTTTAACTATCTTAGTCTTTTGTACAAAAGTAACTCTCTAAAACGTGCATGTTCACCAAAGCAAAATGATTGCTCTTGAATTATCATATATGTGGTATGTATTATGGTTATATTTATCTCAATATCAGATTTTAAAATCTTAGATACTATTTAACAATCGTTTGTGATTAAAATCTTTATTACATTTCGAAAAATATGTAAATAGCGTATTACTGCAAGAAAAACTAAGGGAAGAGGATCTCATAGATACAAGTAGCAACTTAATTTCTGAAGTAGACAGTGGATTGTGTTAGGAATACATTCCAAGTCCTCTGCTGAGGGGACACCCTTTCAGTGTCATAGAGTCTCTCCATCCCAGAGTTGCTTCCTAGGCAGAAAGATTTCACCATGTATTTTCAAGTGAATCATAAGATCTTATGCTTTGAAACTGTGTTTTCCTAGGCTCACAAAGCTAATTTTCCTGGGAAATGGTTATCTAGAAACCTTCTAATATATATTAAAAATCTAAGTCCTACTGTCATCCTGGAGGTTGCATAGACAAGTCTGGCATGAAAAGACAAAATTATATCTGGAGATAGAAGATCAGACGTCAGCATATAGATGGTTTTAAACACCATGATGAGTTCCCCTGTGGAAGTGAGTTAGCAAAGAGTATAGGTATGAGGCTTGAGCCTTAGGAAATTCTAGTGTTTAGACTCGGGAGAAAAGGAGGAACCAGCAGAAGAGTCGAAGAAGAGCAACCAATAAACAGGAAAATGAGAGGGTGGGTCCAACAAAGTGAGGTGTTTCCAGAAAGATGTGTAATTAACTGTGCCAACTGCTATTGAAAAGTCAAGATGAGATCAGGTAAAATGTGGGGGTCACTGGTGGCATTAGTAAGAGTTTGGGTGATAGAGATAAAAGTTGGAATGCTCTAAAAGAGGATGGGAGAGGAGGAACTGGCAACGGCAAGGGGGACTGATCTTTTGAGGAGTTTTGCTTTAAGAGAGAGCTGAGGATTAAAGCAGTATTTGGAAAGGCATGTTTGGAATGGTCAAAAGGAGTTTTAATTTTATTTTTTAAAGATGGGAGGTACTGGCCGGGCGCGGTGGCTCAAGCCTGTAATCCCAGCACTTTGGGAGGCTGAGACGGGCGGATCACGAGGTCAGGAGATCGAGACCATCCTGGCTAACACAGTGAAACCCCCTCTCTACTAAAAATACAAAAACTAGCCGGGCGAGGTGGCGGGCACCTGTAGTCCCAGCTACTCAGGAGGCTGAGGCAGGAGAATGGCGTAAACCCGGGAGGCGGAGCTTGCAGTGAGC
>NW_016806990.1:415377-431582 GCF_001698545.2 Rhinopithecus bieti | reverse complement strand
AAAAAAAAAAAAAAAAAAAATATGGGAGGTACTAGAGGATATTCATGCTGATAGGGTGTTTCAGTAGAGAGGAGACCCTTGATGAGGCAGGAATTTCTGGAGCAACAGATATGGTGTGGGAAGTATTCATCAAGTGTCAGTCATCATCTGTGGCTTTTAAAGTATGATATTTTTATGCGTAGTTTTTGTACTGACTTAAGTTCCACTGAAGTGGTTACAGTTGCTATTGTCTCTGTATGAAGTGACTAAAATATTTTTTAAGAATTGAAATGTCTTAATTATAATTTGGTTTAGATTTGGTCACACACCAGTGCAAGCAAGACTCAGCTGCCTGGCCAAGAACAACTCTATCTATGTCTTGGCAAATTTGGGGGACAAAAAGCCATGTAATTCCCGTCATTCCACATGTCCTCCCAATGGCTACTTTCAATACAATACCAATGTGGTGTATAATACAGAAGGAAAACTCGTGGCACGTTACCATAAGGTAAGAGAGAGGGGCGGATGTGTAAAACAGAGCGTGTGGTGAGTGGTCAATGCTGGGTTTAGGAGTTTGACTTTCATTCCCTGTATGATACAATATTACTAAAGGCTTTTTGTTTTGTTTTGTTTTGTTTTAGAAAGTGGGCACTAAAGAAAATTACAGTTTGGGCCAGGCGTGGTGGCTTATGCCTGTAAGCCCAGCACTTTGGGAGGCTTGAGGCAGGTGGATCTCTTGAGGCCAGGAATTTGAGACCAGCCTGGTCAACATAGTGAAACCCCATCTCTACTAAAAAATACAAAAATTAGCTGGGCATGATGGCACATGCCTATAGTCCCAGTTATGTGAGAGGCTAAAGCAGGAAACTTGCTTGAACCCAGGAGGTGGAGGCTGCAGTGAGCTGAGATTGCATCACTGCACTCCAGCCTGGGTGGCAGAGGGAGACTTTCAAAAAAATAAAAAAGGAAAAAAGAAAAAAGAAAATGACACTTTGGAAAAAACTACTCTGGAAAATCATGTAGACAGAGAGCTGTTAAAAAAAAAAGTGTCATAATGGTCCAGGATTGAGATAAACTTTTTACACATATAAAACAAATAATTTTAATATAAAACAAATACTAAGGTGGCTATAATCTGGGCACTATTTCAATAATTTTATTATTTTTTTTAGAGACAGGGTCTCACTGTTGCCCAGGCTGGAGTGCAGTGGAGCCATCACGGCTCACTGTTAACCTCAAACTCCTGGGCTCTAGTGATCCTCCTGCCTCAGTCTCCCGAGTAGCTGAGATTAAAGGCATGTGCAGCCATGCTAATTTTTAAATATTTTTTGGAGACAGGGTCTCACTACATTGCCCAGGCTTTCCTTGAACTCCTCACCTCAAGCAGTCCTGCCACCTTGACCTCCCAAAATGCTGAGATTAGAGGTATAAACCACCGAGCACAACCACAATCTAAATACTATTTAATATTGAAATGGCATAAAGATGTTTCAAAATTGTATGACTCAACTTCGTGTAAGTTAATTTGCTATCAAATCACAAAATACCTTATTTTCTACACCAGCTAATTTAATTGCCATTTTATAGATTTAAGCTCAAACCATAAATGTTTACTTTAAACTCTGAATTGAAAAAAAGAATAAAATGACCTTTAAGTCATAATTTGATACTAAACTAGGTAGGGAGAGAAGGTTGGCCTTTTGAATGGATATGTGTGATGTATAGGCAGTGTGAATGTCCCTTCTCCACTCCCAGATGTTTTCTAAGCATCTTAAATTGTAGCCTCAGAATCCTTGGAGTGAAGAAATTATCTCCTGGCAGTCTCAGTTAAAATATAAAAATTAATTAAGAGGAGCGATGTTAAACCAATGGTTTTCAAATTATTTTGATCATGGACCCCCATTGGAAAAAATTGTTAACTTAAGTCCTCAATATATGTATTCTTGTGTGTGTATTTATAAAGTACAACAATTTCAAAATGCTTTCTTCATCATTTTGTGGATTTTGACAACTTCTTTTCATATATATCGCTGCACTTCACTTTCTTCTTAAAATGTGTCTCATAGTAAAAATAGAAATGTCACTGCTTCCATTTTCTTGCTTGGGAGATTGTTTGCATTGTTTGTGTTATCTTTCAATGCAGTTTCTTTGCAGTAATCATTCAAAGCTATTCTTCCATTCTGTAACGTGCAGGATGGCACAGTGCACTGAATGTGGACAAACTAGCAAAGAACCTACAGTCACCCTGTCTAAGTAGAGAGGCTCTCACTGTTCCATGAGGGTAACTCAGGGACCGTTTGTAACCTATGACCTCTGACATATGTGAACCTAATCAGAATACCTTTGTCAATCAATGCTTTTTTTTTTTTTTTTTTTTTTTGAAGCAGAGTCCGGCTCTGTCACTCAGGCTGGAGTGCAGTGGCACGATCTCAGCTCACTGCAGCCTCTGACTCCCAGATTCAACCCATTCTCCTGCCTCAGCCTCCTGAGTAGCTGGGATTACAGGTGCACACCACCACACCCGGCTAATTTTTGGATTTTTTAGTAGAGACGGGGTTTCACCATGTTGGCCAGGCTGGTCTTGAGCTCCTGGCCTCAAGTGATCCGCCTGCCTTGGCCTCCCAAAGTGCTGGGATTACAGGCATGAGCCACCTCGCCTGGCCTGTCAATTCTTAAAATAATAGTAAAGTTCAATTTCTTTTCTATTTTTTAGATATAAAATAAATTTAGAGAGGTTTTAATAGTCTCTTTCTGAACCCTCAGCATTTCCTATATTGCAGACCATTTTATTAACTGTTGACCCCAATTATTATATTAGACTAAATTTTTTTTTAGTTTACCTGGAAGGAATCAGGGGAATTAAATACATTTCTTTTCTATGGTAATTTTGAAAGGTGGGTAAGAGTCACTGAGATTACTTTGGATGGGACACTAAAGAGAGAGATGGCATCTTTAACCTGACTCAACAATATTTATTATGCATCTATTAATATTACATTTCTAGGTACCAAGGATTCAAAGAAGAATAATGCATGTCTTTTAACTTTTAAGAAGCTTATAGGGCTGGGCGTGGGCGTGGTGGCTCATGCCTGTAATCCCAGCACTTTAGGAGCCCCAGGCGGGCAGATCATGAGGTCAGGAGATCAAGATCATCCTGGCTGACACGGTGAAACCGCGTCTCCACTAAAAATACAAAAAAATTAGCCGGGCATGGTGGCATGTGCCTGTAATCCCAGCTACTCGGGAGGCTGAGGCAGGAGAATCGCTTGAACCCAGGAGATGGAGGCTGCAGTGAGCCGAAATCATGCCACAGTACTCCATCCTGGGTGATAGAGTGAAACTCCGTCTCAGAAAAATAAAATAAAATAAAAAGAAGCTTATATACTTTGGGGTTTACGGGGAGGTATTTTGCTCTTAACAGAGAGAAGGACAGAGAGAGAAAGGAGAGAGAGGAGATGAGAGAGATGCTATAGATATAAGTTACATATTCCTCCACATTTTCCTTAGAAATTTCCTTCCAATTGCCAGATTTATCCACTTCCTAGGAGATTCCCTGCAGTTGACCATAGCCAAATCTATTACCAACTTGGAGGGTTTTTATGAGTCATCTCTTCAATAAACAAGGCTTTACTAGTTTTCTCCTATCCATTTGTTGTAGTACCACCTGTACTCTGAGCATCAGTTTGATGCCCCTGAAAAGCCGGAGTTGGTGACTTTCAACACCACATTTGGAAGGTTTGGCATTTTCACGTGCTTTGATATATTCTTCTATGATCCCGCTGTTACCCTGGTGAAAGATTTCCATGTGGACACCATACTGTTTCCCACAGCCTGGATGAATGTTTTGCCCCTTTTGACAGCTATTGAATTCCATTCAGCTTGGGCAATGGGAATGGGAGTTAATCTTCTTGCGGCCAATACACATCATGTCAGCTTAAATATGACAGGTAATTCATGACCAGGTTAGGTTTCATCTTATATTTTTAAGTGCAGAGAAATGAATGCCTCAGATATGACCTGTATTAATTTTTTGCTTCTTTGTCGGAACTCCTTACCGTGTTTGTCATTGTTTCACAATAGAAAAAAAAAGCTAGCAGTTGACTATAAGCTATGGTTATACTAAGACCTTTATGTGTATTATTCACTTAATTATTACAATAATTACATGAGATAGATAGTGTCATCCCAATATTGCAGATGAGAAAATTGAGATACAGAGAGTGCAAGTAATTTGCCAAACGCTACCCAGCTTCTACTTTCCTCAGTGGCCATGGAAACCTCTGTATCTTTCCCTTTGCCTCCTCATAGGGCTGCATGGCATATCCTTATGACATGGCTGCTGTCTTCCTGTAGAGCAATTAAAGAGAGGGGACAAGAGAGAAAAGGGAGGAAGCCATATTGCTGTTTATGACTAGTTACCCACCATCACTTCTGCCATGTTCTGTTCAATGGAAGTGAGTCACTAAGTCCAGCCCACATTCAAGGGGAAAGGAATTAGATCCTCCCACCGGAAAGAAGAGTGTTAAGGAATGTTTGGATATATTTGAAAACCACCACAATGAGGAACAGGGGAGAATTTGTATTCCCTTTCCCCACCTTTCAGGAACTCCTGACTACAAAGATTTTTTTAGTTGGTTTAATTTTCCATAATGCTAATAAATAATGCGATTATATTTAAGGTTTAATTGAAACGAGACCAAGGAATATTTGTTTTAATCTCTTCCAATGGAGAATAGAAGTAGTTAGGTGTTCAGTGTGATTAGACGTATGCATGCTCTCTCATTGTGACTAATATGGCGGCGTGATCACATGCTCAGTTCTGATGGGGTAATTGGCGGTGCTGGTTTTGTGTGTGTGTTGTGTTTAGAAGACCTGTCTTTCATTCACAGGAAGTGGTATTTATGCACCAAACGGTCCCAAAGTGTATCATTATGACATGAAGACAGAGTTGGGAAAACTCCTCCTTTCGGAGGTGGATTCACACCCCCTATCCTCGCTTGCCCACCCAACAGCTGTGAATTGGAGTGCCTATGCCACCACTATCAAACCATTTCCAGTACAGAAAAACACCTTCAAGGGATTTATTTCCCGGGACGGGTTCAACTTCACAGAACTTTTTGAAAATGCAGGAAATCTTACAGTCTGTCAAAAGGAGCTTTGCTGTCATTTAAGCTACAGAATGTTACAAAAAGAAGAGAATGAAGTGTACGTTCTAGGAGCTTTTGCAGGATTGCATGGCCGAAGGAGAAGAGAGTACTGGCAGGTAATCTCAGTTCAAATGAAAGGGAGTTAAAGTGAAAGGTAAATTCCAGGTCAACTTTTTATATTTGTTCCAGAAAACCAGGTGCTTTTCCTTGGCTTGACTCCATGCATTGATGACAACACACACAAACACACACACACACACACGTGCATTTATACACATACATACACTGGGATAAAATATTTGCAATGGGAATTAAGTATAACCTTATTGCTTGCTTTAAGCATATTTAAAAAATTATTAACCAAACCGTGATGACTTTCTATTTGACTAATAAACCAGCCTATTTTGGTGAACATCAAGAAGACTTCCTTAACTGGGCTTGCCAACATATCTGAATTATGAACAGTCTTATTTTCACTTGCAAAACTAACAGTAAATAGGAATACTACTTTTATCTTAGTTTCTCTTCTAATCAGGTATCCTAGTCTTTGTACAGCTTTTTTTTTTTTTTTTTTTTTTTTTTTTTTTTTTTTTTTTGAGACAGAGTCTCACTCTGTCGCCAGGCTGGAGTGCAGTAGCATGATCTCGGCTTACTGAAACCTCTGCCTTCCAGGTTCAAGCGATTCTCTTGCCTCAGACTCCCGAGTAGCTGGGACTACAGGCATATGCCACCACACCTGGATCTATTTTTAGTAGAGACGGGGTTTCACCATGTTGGCCAGGTTGGTCTCGAACTCCTCACCTCTGGTAATCTGACTGCCTTGGCCTCCCAAAGTGCTGGGATAACATGTGTGAACCACCACATCTGGCCTTGTATTGCTTTCAAACGACAAATTTTAAAGATGAAAACGTTTTATAGAATGTTGGCTCTGAATTTGTATTTTCCTATTATACTCCGTGCCCACTGCCTTCTTGTAAAGAAAAGTATTGGAAAGAGAGGTGATTCAAGGGTGGAAAAAATTTAATATCCTTTCAGCTTCAGTACTATTGTTACCCAAAGACCTCCACTTCATTGAGCTCAGTGCCATCATCTGACATAACAAATTAATGGTTTAACTCTAATTCTAAACTGACTTCTTTCTCTTAATCCACTTGTTATCTAGGAAGTAGGTTGATTCTCAAATCACTTGCCATTTTTAATAAAGTAGTTAATTATAAGAAACATGATCCAAATCCCTTTTCAGAGAAAGATAATGTTTGCTTCACGTGGTTAAAAACTAAGGCAACATTTCTGGTACAAGTAACTTTGACGTAAGGCATTGTGTTTTATCTGCGTTTGTTCCACATAGGTTTGCACAATGCTGAAGTGCAAAACTGCTAATTTGACAACTTGTGGACGGCCAGTAGAAACCGCTTCTACAAGATTTGAAATGTTCTCCCTCAGTGGCACATTTGGAACAAAGTATGTTTTTCCTGAAGTGCTACTTACCGAAATTCATCTGTCACCTGGAAAATTTGAGGTAAGAGGACTTTTATAAGAGTGTTTTCATTTTATATGTTCTCTGAAGTCAAGTAAAACAAGCTATAGCCACTCTGCCAGTTAACTTCTGCTGTGTAACAAATTTCCTGAAAACCATTTCTTTAGCCCTGATTCTGTGGGTTGGCAATTTGAACTTGGTGTAGCTAGGCTGTTTTTCTGGTCTGAGATAGGCTCAGTTGATGCTGGCTGGGCTCATTATGTCTGCCATTGGCTAGTGGGTTGACTAGGACTGATCAGTTTGCGATTGCCTTGTCCTGGACAGCTGGGATTATTAAGGCCATCTCTCCCTGTGGTCTCTCATTTTTCAGCAAACCTGAGCTTGTTCACATGTTAGCTTAATGAGTCCAGAAGCATCAAGAGAAAAAAAACACAATGGGCAAGTTCTTTGCAAGTCTCTGCTTGCACCGTGTTTGCAAATGTTGCATCAACACAGGAAGTTACATGAGCAAGGTTGATTCAAGCGGTAGGGAAATAAAGGACTCAGACCTCTCAATGGGAAGAGCTATAAAATCATATGGCAAAAGGACATGGGTCAAGGAGGGGACAATATTGTGATCATTTTTTCAATTTATAACAACTAATTATAAAATGATGACACTTCATTGGAAGAACATAATAAAGAACATACCTTGAACTGTGAGTTTGAGATACCATTCACTGAAGAATGTTTATTTATAGATTTTTAATTTCCTTTTGTTACATGTGAAGACAAACAGAAAATCAGATATTTATTTCACTTTTTTTTTTGAAACAGGGTCTTGCTCTGTCACCCAGGTTAGAGTGCAGTGGCATGATCATACCTCACTGAGGCCTCAAACTCCTGGGTTCAAGCAATCCTCCTGCCTCAGCCTCCTGAGTAGCTAAGACTTAAAGGCATGCACCACTGCATCTAGCATTTGTTCACAAATTATAGTGACTGTAGCTAATTAATTCACAAATTAAGATGTCTTCAAATAAGAATTATGACTTTGCAGGCTGATATCTGTTAATATACAACACTTGCTCACACTCACATACACGCATATATACACATACTCCAGTGGTTTGAATATTGATGTCTTCTCTGAATTGTGGTAAACAGTGGCAGGGTTTCAGTAACTAGGGTGAAATCATTGCATGGCCTATAAAATAGGGTCCAAGTTAATTCCATCAAGGCATCAAGTATCAAAGTCTTTAAAATTGCAGATTGCTTATGGTCATGTATCTGTATCTGCTGTGTTATCAGAGTGGAATATATCATACTTACAAAAATACTTAATTCTGTGAAACCAACAATTTAACATATGGTATAGCCTTAAGGCTATAAAATCCAAAGATCAGGAATCCTTTGCTGCCATAGAACCTGTTTAGGTAGAATCTCATGAGCAAATTGAGGCTAGAATAAAAGCTGAAGTGCCAACTACAGAAAATCATGATTAGATCTATAGCAAGGAATCTGGGGCTAAAATCCAGTAGCTAAAAGGTGGCTGGACTGACATAAATGTCTATCTTAGGTCACTTCAAGGAAATGAGAGAGGTAAATCAGGGTCACCAAGGTAAACTTAGGAGGACATAGGGTCTAGCCATATTGATGCATTATATCCTGTAAGCCTGAACATGTAAACTGAGCACACAATCTAATTTTCTGGTACTACTTTGACACTTTTTCCATGTCTTGTACTCACAGAAATCTTTCTCTTTGAGGAATTGTCCCAAAGTAGGACTGAACATTCACCTGATAAAACCACTTCATCCATGGGAGAAGGACAAGAAATGCTAGAGTTTTCCAAATTAGATTTTAAAGATCCAAAGCCAGAAATATGATTTCACTCTTATTCTGAACCACATAAGTGTTTGAAGGTGGATGGTGATAGTGCATGAGGAGTTGGAGAACGTAAATAATGTATTCCATAGCTACTTCCTTTCTTTCTTTTAAAAATTTCATCCCAAATGGCTTCAGGAAGTTAAGAAGAGTTAGAGAATGATACAAGAGAATATACATTTAAGTGCTTAACTCCATAGTATTTGTACATCTCAACTCTTAAAAAAATGTAATTTTATTATTTTTAATTATTATTATTATTATTATATGAGATGGAGTCTCGCTGTGTCGCTCAGGCTGGAGTGCAGTGATGCATTCTCGGCTCACTGCAGCCTCTGCCTCCTGGGTTCAAGCGATTCTCCTGCCTCAGTCTCATAAGTAGCTGGGACTACAGGTGCATGCCACCACGCCCAGCTAATTTTTGTATTTTTAGTGGAGATGGAGTTTCACTGCATTGGCCAGGCTGGTCTCAAACTCCTTACCTCGAGTGATCTGCCACCTCAACCTCCCAAAGTTCTGGAATTACAGGCATGCTCAGCCTTGTTTTTAATTTTTTGGGTACATAGTAGGTGTATATATTTATGTGTTACAGGAGATATTTAGATACAGACATGCAATGTGTAATAATTACATCAGGGTAAGTGTGGTATCAGTAGGTACTTTTAATGATTCTGTGAACTTGTCATGCTGTATCCCATCTCTGGCTCCTTCTTGAATGGAAGAAAGGAGGGAAGGGGGGCATAGCACCTACCGTTTAAATTGGGCATCTATAATCATCATTTGGATCTTGTCTCACCTGCTCCAGCCCATTTGCAGAAGAAGGAAATTAGATATAGATTGTATTACACCAAAAAAGAGATGAACGAGGCATGTGACAGCTGGCAGGGAGGGTCTTTGGAATTGCAGTCCCTTGGAGGGAGCATCATGGTGAGGGTGAGGCAGGTCTTTATTTTACAAGTGTAGATTCTCTGTGGCATGACTTTCACTGAAGTTCATCAGGTTCTAAGGAACAGGTACTAATCAAACTTGCAAGATAGATAAGCGAGAACACCAACTTGTTATTTAAAAAATTAGGTTCCCTTAGCTGGGAACAATGAACTGTATGTCAAGGAGACTCTTCATTGGCAAATATCCTCAAAAGTACAAATGATAGATCCGTTTGTTTTGTAAGCGCAGAATTAAAACAAAAGGAGTTGGGCATTCTTGGAAAAGATTTCCAGGAAGCCACGGAAGCCTGAGGCAATGTGTTTCTCCTCTTTAGGGTTGGTGATCTAAAGACCATGTAGGATCAAGGTGCCTACTTTTCTCAAAAAGAGCCAGAAAGTCCAATAACCCATTCTTGTTTTTTTTTTTTTTTTTTTTTTTGAGACGGAGTCTAGCTCTGTCACCCAGGCTGGAGTGCAGTGGCCAGATCTCAGCTCACTGCAAGCTCTGCCTCCCGGATTTACGCCATTCTCCTGCCTCAGCCTCCGAATAGTTGGGACTACAGGCGCCCGCCACCTTGCCCGGCTAGATTTTTTAGTAGAGACGGGGTTTCACCATGTTAGCCAGGATGGTCTCGATCTCCTGACCTCGTGATCCATCCATGTCGGCCTCCCAAATTGCTGGGATTACAGGCTTGAGCCACCGCACCCGGCCATTCTTGTTTTTTTTTTTAGTGCTTTTTTTCTCTAGAGACCTTGAAGGGCATGGCCCTTCTGTGAATATGTTGTTTTTAGAGAGAGCAGTCTTAATATTGAAGATGGCAAGTGTTTTACATCAGTTATGCTCATTATGGCTTCTTGAGTAGTTTCTCAGTTCTGTTGATGGATGCACACTCTCTCCGTAAATATTTACACGTTATCTTAGAGGATCACTATGGCAGAGATTTCAACACACTTATTGCATATCCTCAACCCCCACCACCACTTTAGTTTTATGTAAAAAGGGTGGTGTTACTGACCATGGCCACAAATGTGGAAACATCTTGCTTTAGCACCTTAAGCAACTCTGGTGTATTATCAGAAACACTGACAGAGTCCGTTCTCTGTAACTAACTAGTTAGATAACCTTGGGAAAGTCACTTAACCCCTGAATTTCCTACTCATAGAAGAGAATATTTTCCTCACTGGTTTGGTGAGGATCAAATATGATAATGCATGTGAAGGCACTTTGTGAACAGTAAAGCACAAACATTATCTTCTAGAATATTTAGTCATTTTCTTCTTCCAGTTATAAAGCATCTATTTTCCCAATGTTCAATTTATTCTCCACTCCAACCAATTTCCCAATTTTCAATTTCTTCTCCATTCCAACTCCATTTCCGCAACTAATGGGTTCATTTTCTTTTATTCTTTTCTGTTTATTGACTGTCTATTCATGTTTCCTTCTATTCTTGTTCAATTGCTTTGTACACATTCTTCTCTTATGAAGACTCCACTGTGGCTTCAGGCTAGATCTAGTCATTCATGCTTTTCACAATCTGAGCTCCACCTTCCTCTGACCATATTCCTTCTTCTCTTCTTCACTAATCTTCAGCTGTAGCCAGTGGTGTGATGTAACTTTCAACAATTCCTTCCCTGAGGTAGAAAACAAAAAGCCCTGATTTATGGAATTTGCCAGTTTTCATTGTGTCAATATTCCCACCATGATCAGCTTCAAGAATGGATCTGTTGGCAGAGCTTGATAGCTCACGCCTGTAATCCCAGCACTTTGGGAGGCCGAGTTGGGAGGATCATTTGAGGCCAGGAGTTGGAGACCAGCCTGGTTAACATGGTGAAGACCTGTCTCTACTAAAAATACAAAAATTAGCTGGACTTGGTGGCACACCCCTGTAATCCCAGCTACCGGGGAGGCTGAGGCAGGAGAATCACTTGAACTCAGCAGGTGGAGCTTGCAGTGAGCCAAGATCGTGCCGCTGCACTCCAGCCTGGGTGACAGAGCAAGACTCCATCTCAAAAAAGGCGGGGAGTGGGGGAATGTAGTGTTTAACAGCCAGCTGTCAAATTTCTTGGAACTTTAACAATCTGTTCTCATGAGCCTGTGCACCACTAGCTCTAGCACACCACCAGTTCTAAACAATCTAGAATGAGAACTCACATTGCCTTGACCTGTCACACACACTTTTGTCTCAGAATGAGCCTTTGCTGATTCAATGTCCACTCCCCACAATGTCTTCGCCATACAGCCCTAGAAAGAGATTCCTAACAGCTTGGGTTTCTGGCAGCTTGTGTCCCACTCTGTGTAATAGACCAGTTCAGTTTTTTCTTCTCAGACCTCCTAAGCACTTACCTGTTTTCTTCTCTGATATACTGATAAACTGACTTCTCTCTTTATGTTTAGAATCCACTCCATTTCACCATTAGCTCTTAAGCTTCTTGAGGGAAGGATGTGATGTATACCTCTCTGGTTCCTGATTGTCTTGCACATAATCGAACTCAATGAATTGCTGCTGCTGATTTTGACTTTCCATTAACAGTTACATTTGATTGTTGAAACTAAAATCTTGGGCCGTCTTGAATTGCTTTAATCTTCATTATATAGTAAATGGCTGTCCCCTGCCTGGCCTACTTGCTGCATCCTCCTCAATCAGGAATGACTTGACTATATATTATATCTAGGATGGCTTCAAAATGATTACTTTGCTTTTAACTTGTATGTTAAGAAAGCTGACTGTACTTTTCCCACCTTTTCTTTAGGTGCTGAAAGATGGGCGTTTGGTAAACAAGAATGGATCATCTGGGCCTATACTAACAGTGTCCCTCTTTGGGAGGTGGTACACAAAGGACTCATTTTATAGCTCAAGTGGGACCAGCAATTCAGCAATAACTTACCTGCTAATATTCATATTATTAATGACCTTAGCTTTGCAAAATATTGTAATGGTATAGGGCATCTCTATCACTCAGTTTCTGCATCATATACTTGGCTAAATGTGCTTATCAGCTTCCCAAGTTTACTAAGAAATTTTAAAGTGCTATTTCAGTAGTATAGAACAGTGAGTCCTAAATATTTTTTCTCATCAAAAATTCTTTTTTAAGTTTTATGATAATGTTGTCCATTTTTTTGGCTACTCTGAAATGTTGCAGTGTGGAACAATGGAAAGAGCCTGGGTGTTTGGGTCAGATAAATGAAGATCAAACTGCAGTTCCAACCTCATTTGCTTGAGACTTTGTGTGGGTTTGTGTGTATGGGAGGGTGCAGAGTGAGGAGTTTCAGGGCCATGGCAAACATAGCTGTGCCCTTGAAGAGAATAGTAATGATGGGAATTTAGAGGTTTATGACTGAATTCTTTTTGACATTAAAGACAATTTGAATTCACCTAGTTTTCTGTGCTAATGTTTATCAGGAGATTTACTTTCCAATCAAGAGGCAACGTTGACATTTATTTCTACAGTGAATGTAGCTTTGAGTGCTAGAAGAATTGACGGCTATTCCAAGTTCATATCAAAGGAGACCTGACCCAGGGCACTCATAGCCCCAAATGTCCCCCCTTAAGGCTATGGCATAATTTAACAGGCAGAAATCTCATAACAAAGACCATGACAGTTAAAAGTTACACTATTTTCAGCATTCGTTTAACTTTTTACAAAATACATATATTCCATGCTACTTGAAGTATAATAGTATATTTGTTATTGGTCATTTAATTCAGATACTCTTAAAATTAAATACATGATTTTGAATTTTCAGATTTATTTTCTGATTTTTATGTCCCAAAGTATTTTTAAGTTCAATACTTTTACATTAAAAGATCACAATTGAAGCATTTATCTTTTGTTTTTACATATTGTCATAAACCCACATATGGATTTGATTTTAATATTCTACTAAAATACACTAGAAAAGTAAGATTCCTTTTATAATCTAGTGGTTACTATTAAGAGAAAGGATATGGAAGTTAAGCCACACTTTGTATTTAATTTTGAGAAGAGCATACATATTCCCTATGTTCAGCACTGGGACATCAAAGATGGTAATTTTAAAGCTGTAATGAATGTGCATTTGTGTATATAGCCCAAATCATATAAATATAAAAGTTTTATGTTCTTTTTTCTTTTCTTTTCTTTTCTTTTTAAGACAGAATCTCGCTCTGTCACCCAGGCTAGAGTGCAATGGCGGGAGTTCAGCTCACTGCAACCTCCGCCTCCTGGGTTCAGGAGATTCTCCTGCCTCAGCCTCTCAAGTAGCTGGAATTACAGGCACCCACCAACCTGCCTAGCTAATTTTTGTATTTTTAGTAGAGATGGGGTTTTGTCATGTTGGCCAGGCTGGTCTCGATCTTCTGACCTCAGGTGATCCACCCACCTTGGCCTCCCGATGTGCTGGGATGACAGGCATGAGCCACTACACCTGGCTTTTTTTTTCTTTTCATGAAGTATGGGACATTTAAGATTTGCCAAGTTTTGCGTGAAGAAGATAGATGTTGTGCAGTGGTTTTGCAGCATATATTTTGGCTCTTGGGCAATGATGTTTCACTTGCAGAACTTTAGATGTTGATTGAAAATCAACAGCTGACCTTAAACCAACTGGTTTGAGTAAGATACAAGCAAGGAGCTCCTTTCACAGAAAGGGGCAGTTCTGATCCAAGCTTGGAGCTGTCAGCTGTACCTCAGTTTGTTAAAACAAAACAAAACAAAAAACGAAAGCACCAAGTGCCAAGGAAATTAAAGAGCACTTAATGCTCTACTGCAAAATTGCACATTTTAACCCATCTCCGCAGTGGCTTCTCACATACATTTTATCTTATCAGACAACCCAAGCATAGCTTCGTTTGGCCTTAATGCTTCTTTGATAACTACCTTTCATCCCATTTTAAAATTTCATGCTAGTTCTTGAGTCCCTTGTGGTTCTGCAGATAATAAACAAAGCTCTTATTTTCTGCTATTTTCTTTCATTAGGTTTTTTTCCTGAAATGTTCTCTTACAACTTCCTGGTTACAGCGCCCTGTATTACAAAGTCACAGGCTCAGCAGCCGCCTTCTCTCAGGGTTCACTACCTAGCCTTCTTTCATTCATTCAGGAAGCATTAATCACCTACTACATCCCAAGCACTAAGTACTGAGACAGTGGTCAATGCATTCTCTTTGTTCCCTTTGCCACTCTGTGACATTGCCCCCTTTGATATGATCTATTTCCATAATTTTTGTGATATGCTCACAACCTGCTTTGCAATTGTACTGCTCCTACTTCCTACTTTCTTTGCATTTTGACCTATCTTCATAGTGTCAGCTCATTGCTCTGTACAGGTGATTTCTGGCAGCATTCTTTCTGTTTTGGCCTCTTTCCTAAATTCTTTTTACATTTCTAACTCCATTCTGACCATCATTCCAAGAGAGTCCATAGGTGATAATGTTCTAAAAGACATCTGAGACTGGATGCCTGCTTAGGTCAATATGGTTATTACACCCACACCCACACTCCCACGCTTACACTGAACCACACACACAGCTACTTCCAATGAAGGCATTCCTGAGAAGACATTTGGATAAAGAAACAGGGACAACTGTGAAGAGGATTTCTTGAGTATGCAAATAAGACAGAAAGTACTTGGAATGGGAAAGAAAACATGCCTGTAATCCTGATGCTTTGGGAAACTGAGGCAGGAGGATTGCTTGAGCTCAGGAGTTCAAGACCAGCCTGAGCAACATGGTAAAACCCTGTCTGTACCAAAAATACAAAAAGCCAGCCAGGTGTGGTGGTGTGTGGCTGTGTTCTCAGCTACTTGGGAGGCTGAGGTGGGAGGATCACTTGAGCCTCTGAGGTCAAAACTGCAGTGAGCTGTGATCGCGCCACTGCACTCCAGCCTGGACAAAAGAGCAAAATCTTGTGTCAAAAAAAAAAAAAAAAAAAAAAAAACAATTTCTTTGAGAATTTCTAGACCACGTGAAGCTAAGTGAAAGGAGAAAAATAACGAGAGTGAACTGACTAATTTCAATTTACCTGTCTTCAAGAATTCTGTGACATCTTATTTTGTTTCAATATGGATTGAACAACCCTGCTAAAAGCTTTGATCAGTTATGTTATAAACCTGTGCTTCCTTGTTACTCCCTGCTTGGGAGGCTGAGGTGGGTGGATCTCTTGAACCCAGGAGGCAGAGGTTGCAATGAGCTTAGATTTTTGCATTTCAGAAGTGAATTAAAAAAAATACTGCACATCTACAACCATCTGATCTTCGACAAACTGGACAAAAAGAAGCAATGGGGAAAGGATTCCCTATTTAATAAATGGTTCTGGGAAAACTGGCTAGCCACATGCAGACAATGGAAACTGGACCCCTTCCTTATACCTTATACAAAAATTAACTGAAGATGGATTAGCAACTTAGATGTAAAACCCAAAACTATAAAAACCCTAGAATAAAATCTAGACAATACCATTCAGAACATAGGCACGAACAAAGATTTCACGACAAAAACACCCAAAGCAATTGCAACAAAAGCAAAAATTGACAAATGAAATCTAATTAAACTGAAGAGCTTCTGCACAGCAAAGAAGCTATCATCAGAGTGAACAGACAAACCATGGAATGGAAGAAAATTTTTGCAATCTATCCTTCTGACAAAGGTTCAATATCCAGAATCTACAAGGAACTTAAACAAAAATTTTGCAATCAGACTGGGCGCGGTGGCTCATGCCTGTAATCCCAGCACTTGGGGAGGTCGAGACAGGCGGATCATGAGGTCAGGAGATCGAGACCATCCTGGGTAACTTAATGAAATCCTGTTTCTACAAAAAAAAAAAAAAAAAAAAAAAAAAAAA
>NW_016806990.1:373781-413562 GCF_001698545.2 Rhinopithecus bieti | reverse complement strand
AAAAAAATTAGCTGGGTGTGGTGGCACATGCCTGTAATCCCAGTTACTCGAGAGGCTGAGGCAGGAGAATAGCTTGAACCCAGCAGGCGGAGGTGGCAGTGAGCTGAGATTGCGTCACTGTACTCCAGCCTGGCAACAAAGCTAGACTCCATCTCAAAAAAAAAAAAAAAAAATTTTGCAATCTATCCATCTGACAAATGTCCAATATCCGGAATCTACAAGGAACATTTTATTCCACAAGAAAAAAAAATGAACAACCCCATTAAAAAGTGGGCAAAGGGCATGAACAGACACTTCTTGAAAGAAAATATTTATGCAACTAACAATCATATAAAATAAAACTCAGCCGGGCGTGGTGGCTCACACCTGTAATCTCAGCACTTTGGGAGGCTGAGGTGGGTAGATTACTTGAGGTCAGGAGTTCAAGACCACCCTGGCCAACATGGTGAAACCCTATCTCTATTAAAAGTACAAAAATGAACTGGGTGTGGTGGTGGGAACCTGTAGTTCCAACTGCTTGGGAGGCTGAGGTGGGTGGATCTCTTGAACCCAGGAGGCAGAGGTTGTAATGAGCTTAGATCCTGCCACTACACTCCAGGTTGGGCAACAGAGTGAGACTCTTTCTCAAAAAAAGAAAAAATGCATATTCCAAGTTATTTAAACATTTTATTTCTGCAGATGTTTCTGACACACAGATCGTTTTGCATGACAATCACCCACAGACCCACAGCCCAGCTTATGCAATAAGACAATATGAATAGAGCAGAAGCCTCTGTGTCCCAGCCCCAGCATGTCTCTTCTTGTTCCCATCCCCTTACCCCTGAGGAACTCCCTCTCCTAAGATAGTGATAGATTATTCCCATGACTTCTATATACATACACAATCCTACTTAGTACAATTTTGCATCTTTTTCAAATGTGTATTCTATATATGGTAAATTATTCACATTTTGCATGTTTCTTATTTTTATACTCAACATCGTGAGCTTAGCCCATGTAAAAGAGCATTGCTCTATTTCATCCATTTTCACTGCTTTATGGTGCACTGTTTTCACTGCTTCATGGTGCACAGTTATACGGATATACAGATTACTAAGTTATTATCTCTCAGCTCCAAACCCACTCTTTCATATTCTTTTTTTGTGATTCTGTGACTAAGCAAATACTTCTCTTTCGTTGGCTGCTCCCTGCTAAGTTTTGCCAGTAGGAGGTACTAGAGGGACACTTACGTTGGAAGAGGAAAGGGACTTGTCCTGTTAGCTGACCTATCGGTGTCTTCCCAACCACGGTATTGTACCTGGCAGCAGTAGTTTGTTCTAGCAGCCGTTGTTTCTAGGTTTTTTTTCCCCACACTCTCAGAACCAGCATTATTGCCATTCTTCAAAAATACCAGCACCAGCCAGTACTGAGGTCCAGCTCCATGGGGGCCCTATGAGGATCTGATTCATCAGCACCAGCTGGAAAGCACCCTCTTCTCCCACTCCTGAGCCTCAACTCCACAGGCACCTCCAGCCACTTTCCAGCTTCTAACACTCTCTTCTTCCATCTGTTCACACACTAGGAGTGGTAGCTGCTTCCCGTAGTTACCATCTCAGAGTTACCCCAGTGTTCATCTTTTGCCCTTCATTCATCAAATACCTGTTGGGTCAGATCTTTATATTAAATTTTCTTAAAATTATTGGGATGGTTTCTGTTTTCTGGTTGCATCTTGCCTGGTTCAACAGACAAAGTATTATTCATTTGTCCATTCTGCCGTTGATGAATATGGTGAGTATGGCCAGGCCTGCTGCATGGAAACTGTGGGTAAACCAGATGATGTGCTGACATACAAAATGTGGTTGCATTCAGCCGTGATGCAGTGGTAGACCCAGGCATGTGATCATGGCCCCTCAACCAGCCATCAGTAGGCAGGTAGCATGCCTATTTTGGGCTTTCTCTAACATGCAGTGGTGACGTGTAGTGATGTGAACTGACATGGACTTTCTTTGACCTGGCATCTTCACTGTAAGAAAGTTACTGAAGCCATGATCTTTGGCTATGTCTCTGTGAAAACGCAGGTTTGGTGTCAGTATATGTCCTTTATCTCAAATATATAATGTACTTTGTGGTGTTTATGTGATTTCTCAGTAATAAGCTGAACGCAGAACCATAAAGCAATGTTAGCTGACTCTGCATCATCATGTTGAAGAACTTTGTACCTGGACTTTTGTTGCATGGTCAAGTTTAACACATACTTAAGTTTTCTACTTTTTTAGTTGTTTGTTTACTACAATTATTATTAGTATTATTTTCTATTATAACTAAAACTTCTCTGAGCATCCTTGTACATGTCTTCTTGTGCATCTTAAACTGTCAAATGAATTTTTGGATGCCTACTTTAGGTCAGGCAAGTCCTGTGCTGAATGGTGATAAATAAAACAAACATTCTATTTCTGAAAGATCTCAGTCTAGAAGAAGAGATAAAGCATCACTACCACCATCATCATTACCACTCATTATCATAGCAATTAAATAATGAGCATTTAGAATATGTCTCACACTGTGCTAAGCATTTTCAAGGATCTCATTTACTACATATAATAAAACTCATAGAATATGATAGTGCTGTGATCAATACAAGGACCAGAAATGGATCAATTCTACCTTGGAAGACCAGAAAAATGTCACAGACAAACAGAATAAGATAATCAGGGCATCTAAGATAGAGTTAGTCATGCATGCAAAGACATGGAAGTATGCTTCAGGCAGTGTTTAATGTATTAGGGAGGAAGAGGATGCAAGGAGGAAGGATAAGGACAGACAATGTAAAAAATAAGACTGGAGAGATAGTCCAGAGCCAGATTATTGAAACACAAATGAAGTCTAGACTTTGTCTAGAAGCTGAGAGAAAGACACATTGAAGAGTTTTAGAGTCAAGTAGCCATGAGGGACTAAACAGTTTAAAAACTAGATAAATTTGATGGTTGTTTGAAGGATGGAGTGGAGGAGGAAGTTCTAAAGGCAAAGTGACCAGGTAGGAGCCAACTGCAGCAGTCCCCTAAGGGTAGTGGAGTCAGTACGGGGACATGCTTGAGGAACAACAAAGAAGTCAATGCAACTGGAGCGGAGTGAACATGGGAAAAGTAGTGGGAATTGTTAGAAGTGACAGCTTATAGTGGTTCTTTTAGGCATTGTAGGAACTTGGCCTTTTACTCTGAGTAAAGCTGAATGCCATTGATAATTTTTTTGTTTGTTTGTTTGTTTGAGACAGAGTTTCACTCTTGTTGCCCAGGCTGGAGCGCAATGTTGCGATCTCGGCTCACTGCAACCTCTGACTCCCAGGTTCAAGTGATTCTCCTGCCTCAGCCTCCCACGTAGCTGGGATTATAGGTGCATGCCACTATGCTCAGCTAATTTTGTATTTTTAGTAGAGACGGGGTTTCTCTATTTTGGTCAAGCTGGTCTCAAACTCCTGACCTCAGGTGATCCGCCCACCTTGGCTTCCCAAAGTGCTGGGATTACAGGTGTGAGTCACTGTGCCCAGGCCATTGATAGGTTTTGAGCAGAGGAATGACATGATTAGTCTTACATTTTAATAGAATGGCTCTGATTGTTTTTGTGCAAAAGTAGAAGTAGTGGTACAAAAACCAGGTGAGAGGGTTTGGGAATAATCCAGACTAGTGATAATGATGGCTTGGACTACAGTTGCTATAGTAAAAGACTACTTGCTTGAACGTGTGTAGACTGAGAGAGATAGAAAGAAGTAAGGATGACTCCAAGGGTTTTGACCTGAACAAAAGGGAGTTGAGAGAAGTCATTAATTGAGATCTGAAAGACTACTGGTCAAAGAGCATCAGGAGGAGAAAGTCAGGAGCTCAGTTTTGTTCATGTTGATCAGATAAGCCTTCATACATCCAAGTGGAGATTTTGAGTAGACTGTTACTAGACATAAGAGTCTAGAGTTCTCAAGAGAGGTTTGAGATAGATATATAAATCTGTGAGTCACTAATATTAAATATATAGATGGTATTTAAACAGATGAAATGGATGTAATCACCTAGGAAGTGAGTGTAGATTGGAACAGAAGACTTCCAAAGGTTGGGGCCCCAGGGTGCACCAATATTGCTAAGTCAGGGATCATGAGTAGAAACCAGAAAAAAAAAGTCCAAAGAAACAAAACAAAGTAAACAAATACAAAAGCCAAGAAGAAAGAAAGAGGAAAACCAAAAGAATGTGAAGAAGAAAGCACATTAAGAATGGGATAATGGCAACTGTGTCAAATACTACCAAGACGTCAAGTGAGATGAGAGTGAGAACTGACATTGAACTTAGTAATAGGGAGATTAATGGCAACTGGACAAGGCAATGAAGTCATGGGGGTAAAATCCTGTTGGGAGGACAGGAATTGAGGCAAGAAGTACACGCCATGGTGGAAAGGAGTTTTGTTGTAAAATAAAGCTGAGAAATGGGGCAGGACCTGGAAGGGGATGTCAGATCAAGAGGGTTTTTTTTTTTTTTTTTTTTTTTTAGATAGAAAATATTACCAGATAGTTATAGAATATATAATAGGATACTTGTGTTTTCTTTATTGTATCCAATAGAGAAAGAAAATTGGTGATAAACAGTAACGGGGCTGGGCACGGTGGTTCATGCCTCTAATCCCAGCTCTTTGGGAGGCCAAGGTGGGTGGATCACTTGAGGTCAGGAGTTCGAGAATAGCCTGGCTAATATGGCGAAACCCTGTCTCTACTGAAAATACAAAATCAGCCAGGCATGGTGATGTGCACCTGTAAGTCCAGCTACTCGGGAGACTGAGGGAGGAGAATTGCTTGAACCTGGGAGACGGAGGTTGCAGTGAGCCAAGATNTTTTTTAGATAGAAAATATTACCAGATAGTTATAGAATATATAATAGGATACTTGTGTTTTCTTTATTGTATCCAATAGAGAAAGAAAAATTGGTGATAAACAGTAACGGGGCTGGGCACGGTGGTTCATGCCTCTAATCCCAGCTCTTTGGGAGGCCAAGGTGGGTGGATCACTTGAGGTCAGGAGTTCGAGAATAGCCTGGCTAATATGGCGAAACCCTGTCTCTACTGAAAATACAAAATCAGCCAGGCATGGTGATGTGCACCTGTAAGTCCAGCTACTCGGGAGACTGAGGGAGGAGAATTGCTTGAACCTGGGAGACGGAGGTTGCAGTGAGCCAAGATTGCGCCACTGCACTCCAGCCTGGGTGATGGAGCAAGTTTCCATCTCCAAAAAAAAAAAAAAAAAAAAAAAAAAACCGAGCATGGTGGTTCATGCATATAATCCCAGCACTTTGAGAGGCTGAGGTGAGCAGATCACTTGAGATCAGGAGTTTGAGACCACCCTGGCCAACATGGTAAAACTCCGTCTCTGCTAAAAATACAAAAAGTAGCCAGGTGTGGGGACGGGTGCCTGTAGTCCCAGCTACTTGGGAGACTGAGGCAGGAGAATCTTTTGAACCTGGGAGGTGGAGGTTGCAGAGAGCCAAGACTGCACCATTACACTAGATCCTGGGTGACAGAGTGAGATCCTGTGTCCAAAACAAACGAACAAAAAAGTAAGAGGGCCTAACTTCTAGAGCAATGTCCTTGGGATCCAGTGCTCAAGGTTGGGGGTAGACTTAAATAGGGTCAAGAGCAGTCATTTATAGTAAGGATGGTGGGAGGCAGTATTTACAGGTCCAGATGGCTGGCAGGTGGGTTGATACCTGGTGGGAGCTTGTGGAAGGGAGCTCTTCTGAGCTGAATAAATAGGCCTGAAGTTCAGAATAGAAGTTTGAGCTGAAGATAGAGACACAGTCATTATCCTTTCATTAGAAGATAGTTGAAGTAGGCCGGGCGCGGTGGCTCAAGCCTGTAATCCCAGCACTTTGGGAGGCCGAGACGGGCGGATCACGAGGTCAGGAGATCGAGACCATCCTGGCTAACCCGGTGAAACCCTGTCTCTACTAAAAAATACAAAAAAATAGCCGGGCGACGTGGCGGGCGCCTGTAGTCCCAGCTACTCGGGAGGCTGAGGCAGGAGAATGGCGTAAACCCGGGAGACGGAGCTTGCAGTGAGCTGAGATCCGGCCACTGCACTCCAGCCTGGGCGACAGAGCGAGACTCCGTCTCAAAAAAAAAAAAAAAAAAAGAAGATAGTTGAAGTTATGAAGTAGAAAAAAACCTGGGGCCAGGTGAGAGGGTAGAGTAAGGGATTGGAAAACAGTGAATAACAATGTGGGTACTGGCCATAAGTGCATTCAGAGTTTAGAGAAGGGAATAGCAACAAGACTGGGGAGGCAATGGATTTGAGCTCGAAAGGCAGGATTTGGTCAGAATCATTCCAGGATCAGAGCAACAGTGATCATGTTATAAGAAGAGTACTTTTAGCTAAGAACACAAAATATAAAATGGAACCAAGAGAAAGAAAGCTCTTACTCTCTGCTTTGATTCAACATATGCATGGGAATTATTTTAATTAATGATAGCAGTGGTCAAGGGAACGCTAATGGATTACAGTATTGAGGGCTAGGGTCGGAGGAGTGGGATCAGAGAGGCTGATGGAGAGCCTGAAAGAGGAAATCTTGTTCATGGGGTCAGGATCTTGATAAGGAGAATGGAGAGGAGGTTTTACAATGAATGTTAGAAATAAATATTTGGGGAAAGCCAATACACTCTTAGAGATGTTATTTCAGCACCTCTTGTCTCCTTTAAAATGTGTCCCTTACATATTTAAAAGAAGAATTATATTTACTGTAATACAAAACTTCTGACTCTAAACTTCTTAATCCTTCAATAATGCCAGACTGTCGTAAGGATTATGTACCAATACAGTGTTTCAAATAATTTGCATCTGCAACCTTATACACCTATGAAGCAAAGGCATTACTAACAGCATTGGGTAATAAAATATGTAACTCAAGTTTCTATTGATTTCAACATAATAAAAAGCTGGTACATTTCCTGGAACTAGGGACCGGGAGAATGAAGGGGAACTCCTATTTGTTTCCTTTTGATTCTATTCAGAAATTCAGGTGAACCAAGAAAAGAGTTAGAATTTCAACTTGAAATATGAAAATTGTTTTCTTCTGATACCAGATCAATCCATCTGTCTTACATGGTTTCCTTCTTCTCCTCAGAAATTTATTTCGAAAAGAATTTATGTTTGATGTCTGATGAAAATAATTTATGTCAGACATAAATTCAGAACTTAGGGCTGAATTTATGTTCACATGTCCTTATGCCCTGAAATGGTATCAGGGCATAAGGTCATATGGAAACACCATGGGGTACCTGGGAGCAGAAATATTTGGATAATGGAAAAGTTTATTGAAATCAAGGAACTTTGAATTATAGAACCAAACCAAACCCAATAGACACAAATCTCCATAACTTACAAGTTTCCTTAGATCTTAGAAAGAATTTCAAGAGGGAGAAGCAGTGTTAATTGTTCTAGAATCAGATGTTTAAACTTTAAAAAAATTTCTGCATTTTAAATTAACTCATATTCAAACAAGGGGATTCAATCCAAAATTAGGTGAGGGAATTGAATTTAACTAATCAAAAAACATTTACAGAGCTTAGCACAGTATAAAATTCTATAAAGCAGCAGAGAATTATAATGTGACCTTGCCCTTAAGGGACTTATAAGGATGATATGTTTAAAAAATAAAAGAATTGAGAGAGAACTTAACACTTTTTGAATTATTGATTAGTCTTCAAATGGAAGCAAGTTTAAACTGTAGAACACAGGTGAAGTAAATTGCATCTCAATAACAAGAAAGAATGTTCTTAAAATTGGCAATGTTCAAAGGTGGAATAGACTGGTCCATCAGGTAGTAGATTCCTTCATTCAACATTCATTCATATATTGACCTTTCACCATCTGTCACACATGTACCAGGGTGATGAGGTTCAACAGTGAGCAGGACACTTCCCTTACCCTCTAGGGGCCACATCCCAGGATACACCATCTCTATCTAGATGTTTATTGGACATGGATGTTCTGAAAGAAAACATCAAGTTTCTTTTTAATCTCTTTAAGAAGACAAAACATGCATATACAATATTAAGTATTGGTATAATATTTAAATTAAAGGTCAAGATAACAGTAAGGAGTGAGAGACATTCAGCAAAACAGAAAAAAATGCTATAGGAGTTCAGAAATATCACTTAGGACTGGGGTGGATTTGGGAGTACTCTAGGGGAGTTGCAACTTAGACAGATGGAGAACAAGGGCCTTTCAAATGAAATGGCCATATAAATATGTAAGCAGAGTGCTCAACAAATTGTTGCTATGATGACTACCTTCTGGAACAGTCCAGTATTGGCCCTTTTAATAGAAATATTGGCTTACCAGGGAAACCTTTTTTTATTAAAAACAAAGACTTCAACTGCCAGTGTGTTTTGAACTGGGGTGAATTCATCTGGTTGGCTCACTCTTTTAGTGTTGAGTTCACTCTGAACAATGTCAACAACTGCACTGTACACTTGAGTCAATCCGATTGTGTCCTAGCTCTCATTTTTCTTGCACAACATCTTTTCTCAGTGCTGTGTTGTGTAATGTATGTATAAGAAAATATAAACAGCCAATTGCCGGAAGAGATTTAACGTTAAGTTTTTCCAGTGAAACAAAATGTTTAAGAATCTGAGTTTGTTTTTCAAAGATCACTAAATTTTAGTTATGATTGGATCATATTTTCCAAAATGTGTGGCAGTTGTTGCCCTCCTTGCCTTGAGTGTTGGTGCATTGGACACTTTTATTGCTGCAGTATGTGAGCATACAGTGATATTACCAAACAGAACAGAAACCCCTGTTTCAAAAGAAGAAGGTTTGCTCCCGATGAACAAGAACATAGATGTTTTGGAGAAAGCAGTTAAGCTGGCAGCGAAGCGGGTATTATCCTTTTATACTTGTAAAGGAGACTTGCAGTTTGATAAAAGAGTATTTGGAATTCATGAGAAACTTTTTTGCCCCACTTGTTTTGAGCAGGGTGCACATATCATTGTGACCCCAGAAGATGGAATCTATGGTTGGGTCTTCACCAGGGAGAGCATTTACCCCTATTTGGAGGATATACCAGACCCTGGAGTGAACTGGATTCCGTGTAGAGACCCCTGGAGGTGATGTCATATAATTAATTTCTAAACAAAAAATTGTGATGTTGTAAAACATCAACAGTAAATTCACTGAATTTGACTGGTACTTGTGTTGATAAATAGTCAATCTGTGGCATAGGATGTAGATGCTCCCTTTTTTTTTCTGTAATTTCAACGTTTATTTTAGATTGAAGGAGTACATGTGCAGGTCTGTTACATGGGCGAATTGCATGACGCTGAGGATTGGGGTACAATGATCGTGCCACCCAGCATAGTATCCAATAGGAAGGTTTTCAGTCCTTGCCTTCCTCCCTCTGCCCCCCTCTATTAGTTCCCAGTTTCTATTGTTTCCATCTTTACGGTCATAAGTTCCCAATGCTTAGCTCCCACTTATAAGTGATAACATGCAGTATTTGGTTTTCTGTTTCTGTGTTAACTCGCTGAGGATAATGTCCTTTGTTGCTGCAAAAGACATGATTTTGTTCTTTCTTGGGCACCTAGGTTAATTCCATATCTTTGCTGTTGTGAAAAGTGCTGCGATCAACATACAAGTGCATCAGTCTTTTTGGTAGAATGATTTCCTTTCCTTTGGGCATATACCTAGTAATGGGATTGTGAGTCAAATGGCTGCTGTGTTTTAAGTTCTCTGAGAAATCTCCAAACTGCTTTCCACAATAGCTGAACTAATTTACATTTCCACCAACAGTGTATAAGCATTCCCTTTTCTCCATAGCATCTTTTATTATTTGACTTTTTGTTAATAGTCATTCTGACTGGCGTGAGAGATATCTCATTGTAGTTTTGCTTGGCATTTCTCTGATGATAAGTGTTGAGTGTTTGTTCATGTGTTTGTTAGCCGCTTGTATGTCCTTTTTTGATTTGTTTTTTTTTTTTTGTTTTTTTTTGAGACGGAGTCTCGCTCTGTCACCCATGCTGGAGTGCAGTGGCCGGATCTCAGCTCACTGCAAGCTCCGCCTCCTGGGTTCACGCCATTCTCCTGCCTCAGCCTCCCGAGTAGCTGGGACTACAGGCGCCCGCCACCTCGCCCGGCTAGTTTTTTGTATTTTTTAGTAGAGACGGGGTTTCACCATGTTAGCCAGGATGGTCTCGATCTCCTGACCTCGTGATCCACCCGTCTCGGCCTCCCAAAGTGCTGGGATTACAGGCTTGAGCCACCGCGCCCGGCCGGTATGTCCTTTTTTGAGAAGTGTCTGTTCATGTCTTTTGCCCACTTTTCAATCAAGTTGTTTGTTTTGTTTTTGCTTATTAAGTTCCTTATGGATTCTGGATATTAGACCTTTTTGTTAGATGCCTAGTTTGCAAATGTTTTCTCCCATTCTGTAGGCTGTCTACTTACTCTGTTGATAGTTGGCTTTTGCTGTACAGAGCTCTTTAGTTAAATTAGGTCCTACGTGTCAATTTTTGTTTTTGTTGCAATTGCTTTTGAGGACTTAGTCATAAATTATTTTCCAAGATTGATGTCCAGAATGGTGTTTCTTAGATTTTCTTCTAGGATTCCTTTTTTTTTTTTTTTTTTGGAGACGGAGTCTCACTCTGTCGCCCGGGCTAGAGTGCAGTGGCTGGATCTCAGCTCACTGCAAGCTCCGCCTCCCGGGTTCACGCCATTCTCCTGCCTCAGCCTCCTGAGTAGCTGGGACTACAGGCGCCCGCCACGTCGCCCGGCTGGTTTTTTGTATTTTTTAGTAGAGATGGGGGTTTCACAGTGTTAGCCAGGATGGTCTCGATCTCCTGACCTCGTGATCCGCCCGTCTCGGCCTCCCAAAGTGCTGGGATTACAGGCTTGAGCCACCACGCCCGGCCTCTTCTAGGATTCTTATAGTTTGAGGTCATAAATTTAAATCTTTCATCCATTTTGAGTTAATTTTTGTATATGGTAAAGATAGGGGTCCAGTTTCAATCTTCTGCATATGGCTAGCCAGATATTCCAGCACCTTTTGTTGAATAAGGAGTCCTTTCCCCATGCTTATTTTTGTGAACTTTGTTTGAGCTNGGATGGTCTCGATCTCCTGACCTCGTGATCCGCCCGTCTCGGCCTCCCAAAGTGCTGGGATTACAGGCTTGAGCCACCACGCCCGGCCTCTTCTAGGATTCTTATAGTTTGAGGTCATAAATTTAAATCTTTCATCCATTTTGAGTTAATTTTGTATATGGTAAAGATAGGGGTCCAGTTTCAATCTTCTGCATATGGCTAGCCAGATATTCCAGCACCTTTTGTTGAATAAGGAGTCCTTTCCCCATGCTTATTTTTGTGAACTTTGTTTGAGCTACAGAGGGTTGTAGGTATGCAGCTTTGTTTCTAGGTTCTCTATTCTGTTCTATGGTCTGTGTGTCTGTTTTTCTAACAGTACCATGTTGTTTTGGTTACTGTAGCCTTGGGTAATGTGATACCTCAGGCTTTGTTCTATTTGCTTTCCAGCACTTTGGGAGGCTGAGGTGAGCGGATCACTTGAGATCAGGAGTTCGAGACCAGCCTGGACAACATGGTAAAACCCCATCTCTACTAAAATACAAAAATTAGCTGGGTGTGGTGGTGTTTGCCTGTAATCCCAGCTACTCGGGAGGCTGAGGCAGGAGAATTGCTTGAATGACAGAGTGAGACTCTGTCTCCAAAAAAAAAAAAACCAAAAAAAAAAAAAAAAAAAAAAAAAAAGAAAAGAAATAGTGTTGAATCTGCAGATACTGCTTATGTTTCATAATGTATATCATCTGTCATATCTCCTATTTGGTAAGTGACTTGAGATACTGATGACTGGTTGCTTATTTGTTGCAATTGTCTTTCAAGAACAGTAGGTGTGAGGCTGGGTGCGGTGGCTCATGACTGTAATCCCAGCACTTTGGGAGGCTGAGATGGGCGGATTACGAGGTCGGGAGATCGAGACCATCCTGGCTAACACGGTGAAACCCTGTGTCTACTAAAATACAAAACATTAGCCGGGCGTAGTGGCAGGCGCCTGTAGTCCCAGCTACTCAGGAGGCTGAGGCAGGAGAATAGTGTGAACCTGGGAGGCAGAGGCAGGAGAATGGTGTGAACCCAGAAGGCAGAACTTGCAGTGAGCCTAGATCCTGCCGCTGCACTACAGCCTGGGCGACGGAGCGAGACTCCATCTCCAAAAAAAAAAAAAAAAAAAAAAAGAAAAGTGGCTGTGACCAGGCGTGGTGGCTCAAAGCTGTAATCCCATCACTATGGGAAGCCAAAGCAGGAGGATTGCTTGAAGCCAGAACTTTGAGATCAGCCTGCGCAGCAAAACCAGATCCTGTATCTGCAAATAAAAATAAAAATTAAAAAATCACCCAGGTGTGGTGGCACACACCTATAATCCCAGCTACTCAAGAGGCTGAGGCAGGAGGATCACTGGAACCCAGGAGTTTGAGGCTGCAGTGAGCTATGATTGCATCACTGCACTCCAGCCTGGGTGACAGTAAGACTTTGTCTTAAAACAAATAGTAGATGTAGGCCAGGTGCAGTGGCTCATGCCTGTAACCCCAGCACTTTGGGAAGTGGAGTCGGGCAAATCACCTGAGGCCAGGAGTTCAAGACCAGCCTGGCCAACATGGGGAAACCCCGTCTCTACTAAAAAATATAAACATTAGCCGGGTGTGGTTGTGCATGCCTATAATCCCAGCTACTTGGGAGGCTGAGGCAGGAGAATTGCTTGAACCCAGGAGGCAGAGGTTGCAGTGAGCCGAGATCACGCCACTGCACTCCAGCCTGGGTGACAGAACGAGACTCAGTCTCAAGAAAAACAATATATATATGTATATATATAGTAGGTATACACACAATTGTTATAGTAAATGTGTTTAACTGGGTTTGAACAAAGTGAAAGAGTTATAACATCTAGAACTTGTGTCCCAAATACAAGTAAGTTGGTTCATCCACGGACACCTGCCTTCTTCATAGGAAGAGTAAAAAGATGAATGAGCCTGTTTCCAAAGAGCTTTGCTATCACTATCATTTACAATGCAATCAATATGGCAAATGGAAATTGTACAGGACTTGAAAAAGGAAGCCCTGCTTCTGGGACCACATTTTATGACCACCTAGCTGAGTAATGTAAGCGTATAACCTAAATGCCTAACATTTCTGTTTCTTTATCTGTAAAACAGGGATAATAGAGTCCTTGTCTTAATTCTCTTACAGAGTAGACATGAGTAATGAAGTAATACACATGGAATTTGTACATTGTAATGCACTCTCCAATGCTAGCTGTTACTATTCCTTTTTTTTAGCAGAAGGGACTGAATCTGAACTTCTTTATGTTCTTGTCCTTTGAGAGACTTTAGTAATTATTAGTAGATGTAATTTAGGCATAACTTTCTTAAAGAAAGTATGCATAATTAATATGATATTTATGAAATAGATTGTTTTAGTTGTATTAATTGTTTAAAATAGATTAAGATTATTTCTTTAAATGGAAAAATTGATGGGTTAAGAAGTCATTTAACTTGCCAATTTTAAATTTGCATGCACCTGTTTAGAACTACATCTATTGTGCAAAAAGAGAAACTTCTTTGATAATTTTACCTATGTAAAATTAATTGAAAAGTCATGCTTCATGGTACAACATTCAGGCTCAGCTATGTGAGTCAAGCCTCACTCTGGGAATTTTACCTTTGGAAAAATATTCTCTAAACATTGCATGCTCTGTGTTTACAGAAACCATGTCACTATGACTCAACATCTACTTGCTTATGAGGCGTTTCCCAGAACAGGAAGGAATGAATCATTATTTGCTGCAATTCATGAGACTTACACTAAAATGTACTGTATTTGACTGGGCTAATGAAACTGACTTTTCCAGGGGAAAGATACCCATAAATCTGATAATTAGCTATAGATAAATTATTTTAAGTTGGGAAAGTAAGTGACTGATAAAATTTCAACATTATGAACTCTTACACCTACTTATTCAAATGACAACCTTTCAGTTTTGTGTTACAAAAAGGAGAAATCCAATATTTAATATAATGATAGTATCAGAAAAGAAAGTCAGTTTTCTCCCTAGTGATATTTATCCCTAAAGAGAATAATGGAGAGTCATGCGGTCATCCTTGCGTGTTTAAATATTTAGAATGCTGACATGTCAAAGAGTTCCATGGGCTTTTTTCATGAGTAACTAGTGGGAAATATTAAATAACCCAAATTATTTAGTCAAGAAAAGAAAAATTAAACAAAGGACATGATAAACTTATTAAAGGTCTTAATGAATGTGAATATTAGTAGTATTTCTCTGTTTTTTTTTTAGAAGAAAATAAAAGGAAAAGGTCTAAACCAGTAGGCCATTAATGTGTCCTTTTTATTCAAAGGTTAGTTTAACCTCAATTGCAGAAGTGCTGTGAGATCACAGAGAGACATGGAATGGCCTCTAATCACACAATCCATAATAGCAATTTTCATTTACTGAGCACTCACTTGGTTCCAAGAACTGTACCTGGTGTACTATACACATTATTGCATTCAATTTATGCAGCTGGCATTACTATTTGCATTGCAAATATGTGAAAAAAGGAAGGCTTATGATCTCATAATTGGTCATTAGATTGGCTGTAATTAAAACAGCCATGTCCTTCAAGCTGTGCTAACGGAATGGACTCTAAGGGCTTAGATGCACCATATTATAATAAGATTTTAGTGACTAGCAAATCCATTTATTTGACAGAGTGAGCTGGTTGCTAAACCTTTTTTATTGTATTTTCTGCTGAAATCTGCCTCTCTTTAACTTCCTTTCATTGTTTTCGTGCACCCTATGCTATGTTCACACATATGACCCATCTCCTATAAATTAAACCTTTCAAATATTTGAAGCCAGCTATCACCATGCCACATCCCTTTCTTATATCAAGGATAAATATCTTTAATATGGATGGACTTGGTAAAACAATTTCATGTCTGTACTTATCTCAGGATTTCTCATGTGGATCCACTAAGGCAGAAAGGAAGCTATTATTTTACATTTGACAGATGAGGAAACTGAGCCAGCACAGTGAATTGCTTTTTATTTTTTATTTTAATTTTTAACATTTCCACTACTTAATGCTATATTTGTTTTCTGTAGAAGACAATCTGGAGGGTACAAACTATTTACTGTCACCTGGCATTTCTGTTTCCAACCACATCTCGTATCAGCAAACTTGTACAAATTATGGCTTGGATTATAGAAAAGGTCCTCTCCATTTGCAGAGTCTGCTAAATTTCAAGCGCTTCATTTATCTTCCTGGGAGCACTTCATAAGAGAATGTGCTGCTTCTTTTCATCCTCCTCTTCCTCTTCCATCTTTTCTTTCCTTCAGTCTTGTACTGTAATCTGGAGTTTGGCATAGTAAATTAGGTTAGCTTTCAGGAAGATAAACACTATGTCACATGAGAGTTTTAAAATATTTTCTGTTGTTTCTTGACCTAGAGCTGTTGTGTTATGGGTAATGGGCAAATAAAGTATCACTTTGGTATTTCAGAAATCACTAAAATATAGTAAGTTTGAGGAAATGTCTATTGAATTAGATTTGGCAACACACCAGGGCAACAAAGACTCAGCTGCCTGGCCAAGGACAACTCTATCTATGTTGTGGCTAATACTGGGGACACGAAGCCATGCAATGCCAGTGACCCTCAGTGTCCCCCTGATGGCCGTTACCAATACACTGATGTGGTGTTTGATTCTCAGGGAAAACTGGTGGCACGCTACCGTAAGGTGAGAATCACTTGTGCCTTAGCTCAACTTGTTACTTCTTTTGTGTGCTTGTGGTATGTATGTGTGTCTGTTTGTTGAATGCTGGGAAGAGAACTGTTATAGATGCATCTTATAATTATTACATCATAGTTGAAAAGGAGATTTAATTCAGTTCCATATAGGGGTTCTGGGTTTGCATTTGTCATTAAACAGAATATGGTAGAGTATTTAAATGGATGTGACAGTAACCACACAAAGCTTTTAATGTTCTCTGAAAAAGAAGTAAAATTTCTGTTTCATTTATGATTTAATATCAGGTTCATTTTTTAGCCCAATTTGTTAGCATTTCATACTAAGCTACCATATATTCCATTAAGACTTTTTTGATTGCGATGAAAACAAAACCTCAGCTGAAAATGGCTTTAACAATACGGACAATTTCTTGCTTGTGCACATGTAAAAATTGTATCATAGAAAGGATAGGTCTCATTTCAGTGCAGTCTGACACTCAGAGGCTCCAAAGTCATCATCCATCCCTCTAGCTCTCCTAGCCCTTTGTTACAGCTTCTTTCTCGGGGCAACTCTCCTTTTAGAAGCCACATTGCTGAAGCAACACGCAGTTCACATCTTTATCAACAAAATCTACAGGAAGGGTGTATTTCTCCCTCCTAGAACCCTGCAAAGGCCTTATCACTCCTTGATTCAATTAGGTGACATGCCTTTCCTGAACCAACCACCAAAGGATGAAGGATAGACGCCACATGGGAGAAGAATGGAGGAGCAAGAGGCCTCCAGGGACCACAGAGATGGGAAGTGGCTCTCCCCAGAGCACATGCATGCACACAACAGGCCAAACAAAAACCTGAGCAAAACATATGCTGTACTCCTGAGCCCAGGTTAAGTGGAGTTTTGGAAAAAGAATCAGGCTGAAAAATAAAATAAAATTACGAATGGCTTACTAATTAATAATATGTAACAATTGCATTGTCTAAATTAATTTTCAATGGACTTCACTTCATTTCTATAAACCTGGCTGTATCATTGGTACACATGACAAAGTTTGTTTTATTAACATGGTAGTGCTGTTGAAATTTAAAGAATACAGTGGAAAACAATCTGAGAAGTGTAGGATTCAAGATTTCAACCTGTGATTTTAAGATAGAAATTTTCACATTTTAAATATCGTTTGTACATGTACATTGGTTGTAAAAAAAGATAAAGTTTTTTGCTTAACATCACAGTAAGAAAATTTATAGATGGTGGTATAGTGGGCATGATTTTTACAACTGTATGGGTAACAGTTTTATTTTGTTATTGTTGTTGTTGTTGTCGTTGTTAGAAATGGAATCTTGCCTTGTTGCACAGGCTGGAGTGCAGTGGCACAATCTTGGCTCACTGCAACCTCCGCCTCACGGATTCAGGGGCTCCTCCAGCCTCAGCCTCCGAGTAACTGGGATTATAGGCGCATGCCATCATGCCTGGCTAAATTTTTTTGACATTTGTATTATAGACAGGGTTTCACCACATTGGCCAGGCTGGTCTCGAACTCCTGACCTCAAGTGATCCACCCACCTCAGCCTCCTAAAGTGCTGGGATTACAGGCGTAAGCCACCACACCTGGCCTATGTGTAACAATTTTAAACCTGCAAATCAACATACATGGGAGGAAAGATTTAATGGGGAAAGACTTAATTGATCACATCTATTTGGCAGTTTTCTTATTAATTTTCTTCTTCTTTGCTTTTTTATTAACAGTACAATCTTTTTGCACCTGAAATTCAATTCGATTTCTCCAAGGATTCAGAACTTGTGACTTTTGACACTCCCTTTGGGAAGTTTGGCATTTTTACTTGCTTTGACATTTTTTCTCATGACCCAGCTGTTGTGGTGGTGGATGAGTTTCAAGTTGACAGCATTCTCTACCCCACAGCATGGTACAACACGCTGCCCCTCCTCTCGGCTGTTCCCTTCCATTCAGCATGGGCCAAGGCCATGGGAGTCAATCTACTTGCTGCAAATACCCACAACACCAGCATGCATATGACAGGTAACACATGTGGGCATGTGCCAAGTGGGAGTGACAGTCTTAAAAAGGCTTCATTGATTTTCAAGCCACAAACTTTTGTTTAATAACTTTATTACCAATTTTAAGACCACAAAATTAGTAACAGCATTTGTTTCTACTTAAGGAAATTTCATTGTCCTTGTGAATAAAGGAGGCAAACATTATTATCTCAATTTTACTTGAAAGGAAATTGGAGCTGGAGGAAGTCACATAAAAAAATCAAAGCCAGTTCTAAGAAACTTCCTAGCCAATGTGCATTAGTAATATCGAAATAAATCTTGTTGTTTAAAGTAAACAGATAACCTACAGAGCAGAAGAAAATATTTGCAAACTATGCATTCCATAGAGATCTAATATCCAGAATCCATAAGGAACTTAAACAAATCAACAAAAAAAAACAAACTATCCCATTAAAAAATGGACAAAGGACATGAACAGACACTTCTCAAAAGACGACATACATGTGGCCGGCAAGCATGTAAAAATGCTCAGCATCACTAATCATTAGAGAAATGCAAATCAAAACCACAATGAGATACCACCTCACTCCAGTCAGAATGGCTATGATTTAAAAAATAAAAGACAAACAAACAGATGCTGGCGAGGTTGTGAAGAAAAGGGAACGCTTGTACACTGCTGGTGAAAATGTAAATTAGTTCAGCCACAGTGTAAAGCAGTTTGGAGATTTCTCAGACAACTTAAAACAGAACTGCCATTCGACCCAGCAATCCCATTAATAGGTATATACCTAAAGGAATATAAAACATTCTACCATAAAGACACATGTACTTGTATGTTAATTGCAGCACTTTTTGCAATAGCAATAACATGGAATCAACCTAGGTGCTCATCAACAGTGAAGTGGATAAGGAAAATGTGATACATATACACCATGGAATACTACATAGCCATAAAAAAGAATGAAATAATGTTCTATGCAACAAGATGGATGCAACTGGAGGTCATTATTCTCAGCGAGTTAACACAGGAACAGAAAATCAAATACCACATGTTCTCACTTAAGAGTTGAAGTTAAACATTGAGTACACATGAACACAAACAGGGAAACAATAGACACCAGGGCTTAGTTGAGGGTGGAGGGTAGGAGGAGGGTGATGATTGAAAAACTACCTATTGGATATTATGCTCACTACCTGGGTGACAAAATCATTTGCACACCAAACCCCAGCAACATGCAATTTACCCATGTAACAAACCTTCACACATTTCCCTTCTATACCTAAAATGAAAATTGGAAGAAAAAAATACAAATAAATAAAAATATTTCAAGCATTAAAAAAAAAAAGTGTTGAAGTGATAAAAATCACTTTTGACTTAATCAGGTTTTTAGAGTTTCTCCTTTATAATGTCCATGTTCAAAGTAATGCAGGCTTCCTTCTTAACTGCTTTGTTATTTGTTGAATAACAAATCCCAAACACAAATAAACTAAATCGTCAGTGGAGAGCTAAAATTATTCTTCACATTGGGGGATTTTCTAGTTTGTTGCTAAGTTAGCTTAAAACTATGCCCTCCATGTCAAATGATAATTTTAGTGCAAGTGGTACCTTATGGAGGACACAGAGTCAAATTGGAACTTAGGCCAATGTAACAACTAACTCCTTATCTATCTTAAAAATATGCTTTAATAACTTTGTATTTAATTCCACATGGGAATATTCTATTAGTTGGTTACCATAACAAATCTGAAACCAATGTTTGTGTTTCTTTATGTTGCTTGTAGGGAGTGGAATCTACACCCCAGAAGCAGTCAAGATGTACCACTATGACATGGAAACAGAGAGTGGTCAGCTGTTGCTATCAGAACTGAAGTCTCAGCCTTGCCGTGAGCCCACCTACCCTGCAGCTGTTGACTGGCATGCGTATGCCAGCAGTGTCAAACCGTTTTCCTCTGAGCAGTCAGATTTTCCGGGGATGATTTATTTTGATGAGTTTACCTTCACTGAGCTTAAGAGAAATATAGGAAATTACACAGTTTGCCAGAAAAATCTGTGTTGTCACTTAACTTACAAGATGTCTAAGAAGCAAGCAGATGAGGTCTATGCTCTAGGTGCTTTTGATGGACTGCACACAGTAGAAGGCCAATATTACTTACAGCTAGAAATGCTTAAATATGTTAGAGTGGTCTTATTATCAGTTTTTATTCTAGGTCATCATTGCCTTTCTTTGAAAATTGGGCTGGATTTAGCTAATTTTATAATTAGTAATGTTATCACTGAATTTTGTCCCCAGAATACATTATTTGTTCAGTCTTAGCAAGAACAGAATTAGTTCTTTTAGTTGCAAGGCAAAAACATAAAGCAAATTGATTAGTTATCAGCAGGCCAGGTTCAGGTTTCAAAAGCTGCAACTTCTGTGTGCTCTCTTTTTCCATCAGTTTAGTTTAGAACAGTGTTTTTTGAATTGTCTTCAACTAAATTCAGAGAAAGAAGGATAATTTACATCATAACCCAGTGTAGCCAAGTAGACGTGTGACTGAATAAAAAAAAAAAGATATTTAATTGAAGTAGTTTATGAAATAATTTAAAATAGGATTATAAATATCTATTATTATGTGCAATGACTCTGATTTTTAAAATTCTAGTCTATTCTATCTGACTTCAGTATAAAAAGTGCTAATCCTGACCCACTAAATTGATTTTAGGATTCACTAATAAGTTGTTACCTGCAGTTTGAAAAATACTTCTTATGAGGCCATTTAAATATTTCCTTATAGTTTGAAATTGCATTATTTAGCTGAGAAACTATTTGCAAGGTTTCTGACTCCTTCTCTTTTCTTTTCTTCCATAGATGTGCACATTACTGAAGTGTCAAACCACTGACCTGGAAACGTGTGGAGAAGCTGTGGGGTCGGCTTTTACCAAGTTTGAGGACTTCTCCCTCAGTGGCACATTCGGAACGCATTATGTTTTCCCACAGTTCATTCTAAGTGGGAGTCAGCTTGCCCCTGAAAGACATTATGAGGTAGAAGGTGCGCAGGATGATGAATTCCTTCGAGCAGAGCAGATGGGTAGAGCAGCATAAAGAAAATCTTTGAAATAATGAGAATATAGCAATACCATGGTTCACATTCTACAATAAACACTTTAAAGACTTGGGAACTATGATATGGAATACAAGTTGTGGTTTTAGATTGCCATTAGGCTGTGATGGAGAATCTGGGGTTCATTTTTTTAACAAAAATGTGATGTCGATATTCAAGGCAACAGTAAATTCACAGAGAAGCTAAAACAAAAATATTGATTGCTGATAATGGCAATAATGTTGTCATTTGCATGGTGTAGAAGGTGCAAATTAAATACATTAAATAATGCATCTACAACTTCTTTTCTGGGTATGCTATTTTGAGAAGTTATAATTATACTAATAACTAATATTTTGTATAGTGTTTCATGAGTTTGAAGAACGTATTTTTATACATGATCTTATTTGACCACCTGTGCAACAAATTTGTTTGCTGTACTTTCAAGCAAAGCCCCTCTACTTTCAGACTTGAAACATGAACCTGGGTCTTCCAACACAAATCCTGTGTGATTTTTACCATTCTACACTGCTTTAGGAGTGATCTTGCCAGAGAAGGGATCTAGGTTGTAACCTAAACTCTGCACTGAAGTTAATCCTTTGTTTTCTTTGACCAGATTTCAAGAGATGGACACTTGAGGAGCCGAAGTAGAGCCCCTTTGCCTGTCTTAGTTATGGCCCTGTATGGAAGAGTGTTTGAGAAGGACCCTCCACGCTTAGAGCAGGGACCTGGGAAGTTCCAGTGATCTCCTTTAGCAGGGCCTTTTTAGGATCAGCCTGGCTAAGGGAGGAAGAAAAAAGAGATCCGTTAGTGTCTGTTTAGAAGAGATGTCATAAACTTACAGAAACAAATAGAATAAACTTAAGCAGATTTGAAAAGCAACAAGTGTGTGTGCAAATTTCACATTTTACGTATTTGGTACAGCACAGGTTCATTTGTAGGAGCTGCATTCATCCTTCATGTATGTGAGTTTAAGTATATGTAAGTATATATATGTATAGTGGAGCATATATTTAAATGGGAAGAGGGCCTAGAAAAATCCTTTTGCAGTAACTGCACTAAGGTATGCAAGTGTTGTTTTCATCGTAAGATGGTTAATTTTGTGTGTTGATTTGACTGGGTTGTGAGATACCCAGATAGCTGGTTAACCATTGTTTCTGGGTGTGTCTGTGAGGGTGTTTCAAGGAAGAGAACAGCATTTGAATTGGTAAACTGAGTAAAGCAGACAGTCCTCCCCAATGTGGATAGGGATCATGCAGTCCCTTGAGGGCCTGCAGAGAAAAACAAGAAGGAAGAGATTTGAATTCCTTTTCTGCCAGACTACCTGAGCTGGATAGAGATCTTCTCCTGCCTTCATGTGCTCCTGGTTCTCAGGCCTTCAGGCCTGGATTGGAATTGACACCATCAACTCTCCAGCTCTCAGGCCTTCGAACGACACCCCTGGCTTTCCTGCATCTCCAGCTTGCAAAGGCAGACCAGACGGTGGGATTTCTCAGCCTTCATAACTGTCGGAGCCAATACCTTATCATAAATCTCTTTCTCTCTCTCTCCTGTTGGTTCTGTTTCTCTGGAGAACCCTGACTAATAACACTTCATTTGTAAATAACAGGATGAACTTTGAATATGCAGAGGGTATTTGATTCTAGCCAATTAAGATACAGGAAGTTAAAGAATAAGGACATCTTTTAAAGTTACTATGAACAACTTTTTAGCTAGTATTGTCCCTTTAGTCATGACTTATTTGACTCTTGCATTCTATTTATATGGAAAATGGATACTTAAAATGGATTTTGTTTTTGTTTTTGAGACAGAGTCTCACTCTGTTGCCCAGGCTGGAGCGCATGCAGTGGCACGATCTCGGCTCACTGCAACCTCCAACTCCCTGTGTAGGGAAAAGAAAGAGAGATCAGACTGTTAGTGTGTCTGTGTAGAAAAGGAAGACATAAGAAACTCCATTTGATCTGTCCCCTGAACAATTGTTTTGCCTTGAGATGCTGTTAATCTGTAACTTTAGCCCCAACCTTGTGCTCACAGAAACGTATGTTATAGGAAATCAAGATTTAAGGGATCTAGGGCTGTGCAGGATGTGCCTTGTTAATAATATCTTTTTTTTTTTTTTTTTTTTTTTTTTTTTTTTTTTTTTTTTTTTTTTTTGATACGGATCTTGCTCTGCCGCCCAGGCTGGGAGTGACAGTGGGCCGGCTCTCAGCTCACTGCAAGGCCCGCCTCCGAGGTTCAACGCATTCTCCTGCTCAGCCTCCGAGTGCTGGGACTACAGGCAGCCCGCCTCGTCGGCCGGCTAGTTTTTTGTATTTTTTAGTAGAGACGGGTATTCATCGTATTAGCCAGAGTGGTCTCGGATCTCCTGACCTCATGATCCCGCCTCGTCTCGGACCCAAAGTGCTGGGATTACAGGCTTGAGCCACCGCGCCCGGCCGTTAATAATATCTTTACAGGCAGTATGCAGGGCAAAAGTCATTGCCATTCTCCATTCTCGATTAACCAGGGGCACAATGCACTGTGGAAAGCCGCAGGGACCTCTGCCTGGGAAAGCCGGATATTGTCCAAGGTTTCTCCCCACTGAGATAGCCTGAGATATGGCCTCGTGGGACGGAAAAGACCTGACCGTCCCCCAGCCGGACACCTGTGAAGGGTCTGTGCTGAGGAGGATTAGTAGAAGAGGAAGGCCTCTTATAGTTGAGATAAGAGGAAGGCCTCTGTCTCCTGCATGCCCCTGGGGATGGAATGTCTCGGTATAAAACCTGATTGTACATTTGTTCTATTCTGAGATAGGAGAAAACCACCCTGTGGCTGGAGGTGAGACATGCTGGTGGCAAGGCTGCTCTGTTACTCTTTGTTACACTCTGGCCTATGTGCACATCCAGGCATAGTACCTTCCCTTGAACTGATTTGTGATACAGATTCCTTTGCTCATGTTTTCTTGCTGACCTTCTCCCCACTATCACCCTGTTCTCCTGCTGCATTCCCCTTGCTGAGATAGTGAAAATAGTAATCAATAAATACTGGAGGAACTCAGAGACCTGTACTGGTGCGGGTCCTCCATATGCTGAGCGCTAGTCTCCTGGGCCCACTGTTCTTTCTCTATACTTTATCTCTGTGTCTTATTTCTTTTCTCAGTCTCTTGTCCCACCTGACAGGAAATATCCACAGGTGTGGAGGGACTGGCCCCCTTCATCCCTGGTTCAAGTGATTCTCCTGCCTCAGCCTCCCAAGTAGCTGGGACTTCAGGCACGCGCCTCCACACCCGGCTAATGTTTTATATTTTTGGTATAGACGGAGTTTCATCATGTTGACCAGGCTGGTCTTGAACTCCTGACCTCAAGTGATTTGCTCTCCTTGGCCTCCCAAAGTGCTGAGATTACAGGTGTGAGCCACAGGGCCAGCTAAAACGGAAATTAAAAAAAAATAAATTATGTCAGCCGGGTGTGGTGGCTCACACCTGTAATCCCAGCACTTTGGGAAGCTGAGGTGGACAGATCACCTGAGGTCAGGAGTTTGAGACCAGCCTGGCTGACATGGAAAAACTCCGTCTCTACTAAAAATACAAAAATTAGCTCATCGTGGTGGTGTGTGCCTGTGATCCCAGCTACTCGGGAGGCTGAGACAGAAGAATCACTTGAATCTGGGAGGCAGAGGTTGCAGTGAGCTGAGACCACATCATTGCAGTCCAGCCTGGGGCAAGAAAAGCAAAAATCCTTCTCAGTAAATAAATAATAAAATAAAATAAAATAAATTATGTCATTCAGATCACATCTCATTTCCTTCTGAAATTATTCTGTTCTAAAATCTACCCAATCTTTGTTGAGCCCCTCTCAGTGCTCAGGCGTTTACTGCAGGCTGTGCCAGGCTGGGAGCTTCCTAGACAGGACCACCATGTCACCTTTTCCCCAGATACCTCTGGCCCACTGTCCTGGCTCTCTTAGTCATTTTTCTGGTTGGTCATTGATTAACTCTGGAAAGAGACATACTGAAGAACAGCTGGGTTCTCTGGGTTATGTAGGAAACACCTCTTATGTCCACAGAATGCTTGACAAATGCATTCTTGAACTCTTCCTAAGTGTTTATTTCTACCTGCTGTAATTCAGTCCAGGACCAGGAAGTCAGAGATATTCTGGGCAGCAGAAAACGCACTCGGTTTCCCCCTCCCATCTTTCTTTGATTCTCCCTTCAGGGACTATCGCTCTCAGATCTTAGGTTTGTGCCCCAGATTCCTCTGTGTGCAGGAGGTGGGCATCTTCCCTCTTTATTGCCTCATATTGGTTCCTTCTAGACTTCTTTCTTCTCTTTCCTAAGCCGATTGTCTGGAGGCTGCATTATGCACTCTGGTTGCCCCAATTTCCTTGGCACCTCTCACCTCATGCATTTTTATGTAAGCTGACTCCTGCCCCCCTCTCTTTATTAAAAGGAACTTTAAAATCCAATCTCGGGGCAGGCTACCGTAACTCACACCTGTAATCTCAGCACTTTGGAAGGCCAAGGCAGGCAGATGGCTTGAGCCAAGGAGTTTGAGACCAGCCTGGACAATATGGCAAGACCCTGTCTCTACAAACAATAACAACAACAACAACAAATTAGCCGAGTATGCTGGTTTGTCCCTATGGTGCCAGCTACTGGAGAGGCTGAGGTGGGAGGATCACTTGAGCCCAGGAGGTAGAGGCTGCAGTGAGCCAAGATTGTACCACTGCACTCCAGCCTAGGCAACAGAGTGAGACCTTGTCTAAAAAAAAAAAAAGTCAAATCTCGTGGTCGGTTTTCAGCTCTTACTAAGCCTATACTTCTTGGAGTAATTTTACCCCCCACATTTTAATACCTTTTGCTTTTTATTTTCTTTGATCTTTTGTCTCTTCTCCCTCCCCCAACCACACTTATTTTGTTTGTCATTGATAAAAAGGATGCACTCTGCTAGACTCAGCTCTCACATCTGTATCTTCCTCATCTAAAATCTTTCTACGGAGAGTGAAGCCACTCTTATGGCTTTACTTAATATTTCTGATACAGCAGAGTATAACTCACTGGTAAGCAAACAAATTTTTTCTTTCATGAGAGCAAGTTCAAGCCACATCATCATGTTTATAGGCTGCATTAACAATGCAAAAATAGTTTTATTAAGTCCTATGCAAAAATATGTATTCTTGTAACATTAACAACTTGTGATATTATAGTTCCCGGCTTATAAATCCCATATCCTTTGTTAGGGGTTTTTTTTTTTTTTTTTAAACATTAGGGAGTTTTAGGCCTCAGGAGCAGACCTTATGAAACAGCATCTCCCTCTCTGACATTCCCCTGTCCTCCCTAAGGCAGGACTATAATCTGATTGTGGCTCAAAAGACCCTCATTTCAGAGAGGGTCCCACCCCATACCCTAGAGGAAGAAATGCTACAAAGAGATGTCAAGACAAACCTGAACAGACAAACTCTGCTGGGTTTCCCCACTCAAACTGTTAGTATGGGATCATATCCTTTTTGTACAATCGCATTTCTACACAGTTGTCAATCGTGACTATGTAATGAAGCTTCCATAAAAACCCAAAAGGAGAGAGTGCAGAGAGTTTCCTTACAGCTGAACACGTGGAGGTTCCTGGAGGGTGGCATATCTAGGGGTGCGTGGAAGGCTCTCCAGTCTTTCCCCCATACCTCGCTCTATGCACCTCTTCATTTGTATCCTTTGTAATATCCTTTACAATAAGCCACTAAAGGTAAGTGTTTCCCCGAGTTCTGCGAACCACTCCTGCAAATTAATTGAACCCAAAAAAGGGGTCATGGAAACCCCAACCCAGAACCATTTGGTCAGAAGATCTGGAGGCCCAGACTTGTTACTGGTGGGAAGGAGGAGGCGGTTTTGTGGGACTGAGCCCTTAGTATGCAGGATCTGATACTATCTTTGGATAAATAGTGTTTGGATTGAACTGGAAGATAGCCAGCTGATGTCTGCTGCAGAGTCAATTACTTGCATTCTAGTGGGAAGAAATCCCCACCTACTTGGGGGTAACCAGTCTTTTGTGTTAATTGTTGTGGTGTGAGAGCAGAGGAAAAACGAATAGCTTTTCCTAAATGTCAACAAAAGAATTGACATCGTGTTGTAGACACTAAATATTAAAATATGGACATATATTTTGAGTAGCAATGCAGAGGCCGACTGCCAATCAATCTTTTATCGGACACGTGTATGTGGACACACTTTTACATGCTGTGAACATGGCTTTTCAGAGTTCACCAGGTGAAGTGCAAGAGGCAGTGCTCACTCCACTCAGTCCTTGCTCTCCTCTCCTTTTCCCTTGTTTCTGGTTCTCTGCATAAGCTGGGCAGGACTTGTTTCTGAGTTCCTCTGGGGGCCTGCTGCCTGGGTTGGGGTGATCACTGCTCTGCTAGCAAAATCCAGAACACTGTGGATCTTGCTCTGTTCTGGACAGTGCGATGTCATTTTCCTTGCAAAAGGCAATCTGCTCCATCTATGCAAGTTTGGTTGAAGGAGTCTGGAGGTATCAATTAGGGCTTTTGTCTACAGTCAAAGTCATTTCCTTGGAGACAATTCTCCCAGTTTCTACTCTGTGTGAGCAGAAGGGCTGCATTTGGGGACCTTGGCAGGCTGTAGCAGTAGGGTTAAGGATCCAGAGAACCACCCTAGGAGTTGTAGTAGAGGCTGTTGGTGCCTCCCAGGTCCATGTCCTGCTGATGATACTCTACTACAAGAACTGCACTGTTTCTATTTCTATTTATTTCTCTCTCTCTCTTTTTTTTTTCTTTGAGATGGAGTCTCACTCTGTCACTAAGCTGGAGTGCAATGGCACGATCTCGGCTCAAGGCAAACTCCACCTCCTGGGTTCAAGCAATTCTCCTGTCTCAGCCTCCCGAGTAGCTGGGATTACAGGTGCCCCCCACTCCACTCCCTCCATGCCCAGCTAATTTTTGTATTTTTAGTAGAGACAGGGTTTCTCCATGTTGGTCAGGCTTGTCTCAAACTCCTGACCTTCGGTGATCCGCCCACCTCAGCCTCCCAAAGTGCTGGGATTATAGGCGTGAGCCACCACACCTGGCCAAACTGCAGTATTTCATCTGAAGATTTGCTCTCAGCTAGTATATGCTAGGTAGGCCAGAAAGGCGAGATTCATGTGGTGGTGACATGCTGGAGGAGGGACAGGGTTATTGGTCCTATGATTCAGTCTCAGTCTTTTAGTGAGCCTGTACCCCTGGGTTTACGAACTTCACTTGGCTTTTTCCTTCTGCCATTAGTTGGCATAAAAAGAAGCTAGAGCTGAGATTTTCCCTTTCCCCATGTTAGAGATTAGAGTGGCTGGGGTTGCAGTTTTTCCTTCCGCTAGGTAGGTTAGCCTCTGGTAAGATACTTTTTACCTTGAGGGCAGGCTTTTATTTAGAAGAACAGACCAGAACTCTCAAGGTTGTCCACCCTGAGCCTCCAGCAATTTGTCAATTACAGTTCAAGTGACCCCATGGTACTGGCGCCAGCCATAGAGGACTCTGCTCCCAGTACACTCTTACCCTCTGTATTTGCCTGTCTCTTCAATTTTGAGGACCGCAGTTTGTCCCGTGACCTCAGTTCTCTGACGCATCTTAGAAAAGTGTTGATTTTCATTTGTTTAGCTTTTTTCTTGTTGTGAGCATGGGAAAAATGACTGCCAAGCTCTTTATGAGTTGGACTAGAAACTCCATGGGAGGTTCAATATTTTTAATCTAAGAAGGGCAAAGAAGTAATTTTTTAACTTCTTGGCAACTCATCTCAGTTTTAACTTTTATTTCAGTGCTTCCTTTTATAAATTGTTACATAATAATGACATCTGTTTGTGAAATATGTGGTATTCCCACCCACCTGGGCATGAAAAGGCCCTAAGAGGTCAGCAAGCAGTCAGAGAAGCTGGTGTTTACCGGAGACTCAGGAGGACCAGCCAACCATAACCTCTGGGTTACCTTGGCAATTGCAGAATAAATGCATTATAGTTACTAAAGTAAAAAATTAGATATGTGTGTTTGCATATTGAATTATAAAAATACCATTCAAAGACAAATAGATCTAAAAATAAAATGGAAAAACATAAACACTAATTCTGTAAATATTACACTTAAGGCACAACTGAAACAAAATTTGCCAATTTAGTCAATATCAAAATCTACGAACAGTTTTTCTATTTCATATAATTTCCCTCTCCTCGCTCTGGATCTCCCTCCCCAGCTCTCAGTATTTTATTTTATTTTTTTTACTCTCATTCTTTGTACACTTCTGTTGCCTCTGTGATAAGCAGCTTCAAAGTTGGTTCCTAATGTTTTATTGGATAGAATACAGCAAAAGTGATGAAGTGTTGCTTCCCCGATTACATTACGAAGCATCCGTGGCTTCCATCTCAAGTGGGTTCACTTGCTCTCTGGGAATCTCTCCTCTAAGGGAATCCAGATACCATAATGCTGGCTGCCCTGTGGTGAGGCTTGCATCACTAGGAACTCATGTCTCTGGGCAACAGCCAATGAGGACCTGAGCCCTGCTGTCAGCCACTTGAGGGAACTTGGAGCTTGGAAGTGAATCCTCCTGGAGTCAAGCCTTGACCTAACTAGCCTTGGCGGCTGCTTGACTGCAGCCTTGTGAAAGAGACTTTGGGCCAGAGGCACCAGCTAAACCACCCCCGGATTCCTGACCCACAGAAAGTGGGAGATAACGTATGTTTGCTTTTTGAAGTTGCTGAATTTGGGGATAATTTGTTATATAGCAATAGAAAATGAGTAACTCTTTTGTATTCCTCTTTGTCCTGGCTTCCCCATTTTGAGGAAACAAAAGTAAATCACAGTGTAGAGCTGAAATATTCACATGAAAATAATAATATATTTTTAAAATTATTTGAATGTCTATGTGCTGACATTCCAAAATACATGAATTCCAAAAATTTATAAGTTGAAGTCCTAACTGCCAGTATCTTAGAATGTAATCTTTTTTGGAAACAGGGTCATTTCAGATCTAGTTAATTAAGATGAAGTTATACTGGAGTACAGTGGGCACTAAATCTAATGGGTCCTATGATTCAGTCTCAGTCTTTTAGTGGCCTGTACCCCTGGGTTTATGACCTTCACTTGACTTTTTTCTTCTGCCCTTAGTTGGCATAAAACCAAAGCAGGTGGATCACCTGAGGTCAGGAGTTTGAGACCAGCCTGCCCAACATGGCAAAACCCTGTCTCAACTAAAAATACAAAAAATTAGCTGGGCATGGTGGCAGGCACCTGTAATCCCAGCTACTTGGGAGGCTGAGGCAGGAGAATTGCATGAACCCGAGAGGTGGAGGTTGCAGTGAGCTGAGATTGTGCCACTGCACTGCAGCCTGGGTGACAAGAGTGAAACTCCATCTCAAAACAACAACAACAAACAAACAAACAACAACAACAATGATAAAAGAAGCTAGAGCTGGGATTTTCCTTTTCCCCATGTTAAAGATGAGAGTGGTGTCCTCATAAAAAGGGAAAACTTGGACACAGACACACACATGGGGAGAATATCATATGAAGAGACACAGGGAGAAGGCAGACATCTATGGGTCAAAGAGAGAGGCCTGGAACACATCCTTCCCTCACCGCCCTCAGGAGGAACCAACTCTGCTGACACCTTCCTCTGGGACTCCTAGCCTCCAGAACCGCGAAACAATAAATTTTTTACACCACCCAGTTTATTGTATTTTGTTAAGCAACCCTAGTGAAATAATGTACATACAGTTCTTGATTTACTCTTCACAAATTACTGCAATAAGGGAGGGTCCTTATTGCACCTTTGTTCCCTTTTTCTGGTACAGATGGAGTTTTCTTTTTTGTTGTTGTTGTTGTTGTTGTTGAGACGGAGTCTCTCTCTGTCGCCCAGGCTGGAGTGCAGTGGTCGGATATCAGCTCACTGCAAGCTCCGCCTCCCGGGTTTACGCCATTCTCCTGCCTCAGCCTCCCGTGGGACTACAGGCGCCCGCCACCTCGCCCGGCTAGTTTTTTGTATTTTTAGTAGAGACGGGGTTTCACCGTGTTAGCCAGGATGGTTTCGATCTCCTGACCTCGTGATCCGCCCGTCTCGGCCTCCCAAAGTGCTGGGATTACAGGCTTGAGCCACCGCACCCGGCGGAGTTTTCTTAATTAACTTCCATAGTTTATTTTTAAGGTACTGACTCTGGACACCACGTGTCTTCTCTCTATAAATACCAGGACATGCTCTGTTTTTCAGCAGTCATTGGACTTCAGCATGACTACTCAGTTGCCGGCTTATGTGGCAATTTTGCTTTTCTATGTCTCAAGAACCAGCTGCCAGGACACTTTCACTGCAGCTGTTTATGAACATGCAGTGATATTGCCCAATGTCACCCTAACACCAGTGTCTCGTGAGGAGGCTTTGGCATTAATGAATCGTAATCTGGACATTTTGGAAGGAGCGATCATATCAGCAGCACAGCAGGTACCATCTCTACCATCTCTCCAGTGTACTGGATTCTATGAGAAAGGAGGGGGTCCTAGGAGACAGGGCCGGTGTCAGGGTCCTTTACACTTTTAGATGACATATGTATTAGAGTAGCCAAGAACCTTTATTTTGCAGTTAGAATTCTACTTTCCTCTCAAAATTAGAGCAAGGACACTACCCTAACAGTAAGAACAAAGTTAAGAAAAGAACAATTTGCTCATTATCAAGAAGCAGCAGACCTTTGAGGAACTGGCCATAAATTCAACATCTTTGTTCCCTTTTTCTGGTACAGATGGAGGATGGAGGATAAATGGGTCAGGGACCAGGTGCTATTTTTAGAGTATTAGTGGCCTTCATGTACTCATGTGCTATTAAGGGTTTGCAGGTTTTGGAATAAATTTATAATCTGAAAACAAACTTAAGTTTTCAATTCCTTGCCAGCATGCATTATATACTTCATACTTCATTCTAATTACAAGATAAAAGTATATGTAATGCATTGTGAGTCCTTAAGTTGAGTGAAGATTTCAGTTTAAAGTTAATCATACAGTATAAATTGTGGTTTACAGGAATATTATTTTAAAAGCTATTAATCTATTAGGTGTAGACCAGGGATATATGAAGTGTGATAAAAGTCATGGATAAATGTGTATTACATATATCCATAAATATATATTCTTTTGTGTTGTTGTTGAGACAGGATTTCACTCTGTTACCCAGGATGGAGTGTAGTGGTGTGATCACGGCTCACTGCAGCCTGGACTTCTCGGGCTCAGGTGATTCTCCCACTATAGCCTCCAGAGTAGCTGGGACCACAGGTGCGTGCCACTGTGCCCAGCTAAGTTTTGGATTTTTTGTAGAGATGGCGTTTTGCCATGTTGCCCAGGCTGGACTTGAACTCCTGACCTCAGGTGATCCACCCGCCTCGGGCTCCCATAGTGCTGGCATTACAGGCATGAGTTACTGTGCCTGCCCTATATTCTTACATATACTAATATTTAAAAGGTTATCAGGAGTTCTGATGTTCTTTTTCACCCTTAGTCCAACTATTTCCTTAAAGGTCACAGAGCTTTTTAAGATGACTCTCTAATCAGAAGGTGCCTAGGTTAGCTCAGGCAGCACTTGTAGGCATGGCACAGTTCAAGTAACCAGTTTGTGGCTCCTCTTTTTCTGAGAAGCAGGAATCATGTTTGCAGGGGAAGGCTGGGGCAGAGGAGGAAACAAACAGAGCATTTATTAGTCAGTCCTGACACAGGCACAATTATCAGCCAAAGTTCAAGGAGAGGCTTGGTTCCAGGACAAGCTAGGTTTATAGTTAACAACTGCCATAGGAAACAACAATGGCAGGATTAGAAAATTAAAATGCTTGACTAAGTCGGGTGCGGCGGCTCATGCCTGTAATTCCAGCACTTTGGGAGGCTGAGGTGGGCGGATCACCTGAGGTCGGGAGTTCAAGACCAGCCTGATCAATGTGGAGAGACCCCATCTCTACTAAAAATACAAAAATTAGCCAGGCGTGGTGGCGGGTACCTGTGATCCTAGCTACTTATGAGGCTGAGGCAGGAGAATCGCTTGAACCCGGGAGGTGGAGGTTGTGGTGAGCCGAGATAGTGCCATTGCACTCCAGCCTGGGCAACAAGAGCAAAACTCCATCTCAAAAAAAAAAAGAGGGAGAGAAAATGGTCCACTAGAAGCCCAAACCTCACCATTATGTAACATATCCATGTAACAAACCTGCATATGTACCCTCTGAATCTAAAATTAGAAATAAAGGAAAGAAAATAAAAATGAAAAGAAACAACAATGCACTAAAAAAAAAAAAAAAGGAAATTAAAATGCTTTGGAAAAGAAAATAAATTATAAAAATATAGAAAACAAAATAAGATTTAAGGGGCGTGGGGGGAAGCCCAAATAGTTGTTACTCTGCCACTCAGTTCCTCAGCTCCTTTTGCAGGTCCCCTTTTTGATTAAGGTGCATTTTGAACAGGGTGCGCGTATTATTGTGACTCCAGAAGATGGTATTTATGGCTGGAACTTCAACAGGGACTCCCTCTATCCATACTTGGAGGACATCCCAGACCCTGAAGTAAACTGGATTCCCTGTAATAATCCTAACAGGTAAAGAAACAACTTGTGAAAACTTCACTAGTGAATATCAACTTGATTTACCTGGGAAAACTTTGTTGATGATCATTGCATAGATCCACGATCAACTCTTAAGTTTCAGTATAGCTTATTTTTCATCTACTATGGGTATATTTACTGGGAGAGTAAATATGAATTACGAAGTCACAGAAATCAGAGCTAGAAGGTAGCTGAGAAATCATCACATTTGGGCTGGACGCGGTGGCTCACGCCTGTAATTCCAGCACTTTGGGAGACCAAGGTGGGTAGATCACGAGGTCAGGAGATCGAGACCATCCTGGCTAACACGGTGAAACCCCATCTCTACTAAAAAAATACAAAAATTATCCAGGTGTGATGGTGGGCACCTGTAGTCCCAGCTATTCAGGAGGCTGAGGCAGGAGAATGGCGTGAACTCAGGAGGCGGAGCTTGCAGTGAGCCGAGATAGCGCCACCTCACTCCAGCCTGGGCGACAGAGCGAGACTCAGTCTCAAAAAAAGAAAAAAAGAAAAGAAAGAAATCATCACATTCAATGTGAACATCTCTGGTCTCTGACTCCTCACCAGTGAATAGGAAAATATTTCCCTGTGTGGGTCTGTGATTTGAAAACTGTATGAGTAAATGGCAAAATAGAGTCACATCGGTTTAAGATTAACAGTTTTCCTTTCTCATTGATAAGACAGCTGGTGAGGTTAATGTAGTAAAATCCTTAAAGTGTAAGCTGATTGTAACCTAAGAGGTAATAATATGTCAGGATTGTAAGTGGTTTAAGTCAGGTCTAAAGAGATATTACGTATGATGAAAGCAGCACTATTAATTTTAATGTAAAGAAACCAACATCTTATACACCTAAGAAAATCATGTCGGTTCACATACTTCTTTCTGAATACACATGGCTAAAATTGTTTTAGGAATTCCTCTTTTGGAACTATTCTCAAAACCACACAACGCCAGTTAGAATGGTGATCGTTAAAAAGTAAACAACAGATGCCAGAGAGGATGTGGAGAAAGAGGAAAGTTTTTAAACTGTTGGTGGGAGTATAAATTGGTTCAACCATTGTGGAAGACAGTGTGGCAATTCCTTAAGGATCTAGAACAAGAAATACCATTTGACCCAGCAATCCCATTACTGGGTATATACCAAAGGATCATAAATCATTCTACTATAAAGACACATGCACATGTATGTTTGCTGCGGCACTATTCACAAGAGCAAAGACTTGGAACCAACCCAAATGCCCATCAATGGCAGACTGGATAAAGAAAACGTGGCACATAACACCACGGAACACTATGCAGCCATATAAAAGGATGAGTTCATGTCCTTTGCAGGGACATGATGAAAGCTGGAAACCATCCATTCTTCGCAAACTAACACAGGAACAGAAAACTAAACACTGCATGTTCTCACTCAATAGGTGGGAGTTGTGAACAATGAGAGACACATGGACACAGGAGGGAACATCACACACCAGTGGCCTGTCAGGGGTGGGGCAAGGAGAAGGATAACATTAGGAGAAATACCTAATGTAAATGAGGGGTTGATGGGTACAGGAAACCACCATGCTACATATATACCTATGTAACAAACCTGCACGTTCTGCACATGTATCTCAGAACTTAAAGTATAATAATTATAATAGAAAAAAAACACAGAAACTGGCTGGGTGCAATGGCTCACACCTGTAATTCCAGCACTTTGGGAGGCCAAGACGGGAGGATCACCTGAGGTCAGGAGTTCGAGACCAGTCTGGCCAATTTGGCAAAACCCCATCGCTACCAAAAATACAAAAATTAATGGGGCGCAGTAGTGGGCACCTATAATCTCAGCTACTTGGGAGGCTGAGGCAGGGAGAACTGCTTGAACCTGGGAGGCAGAGGTTGCAGTAAGCCAAGATAGTGGCACTGCACTCCAGTCTGGGTGACAGAGCTAGACTCTGTCTCAAAAAACAAACAAACAAACAAACAAACCCACAAAAACTACTTCCAGAGACACCTTGATTTTGATAAGATGGATTTTGACAAATTCCAGAGTTATTTATCATAATCATGTACTCTATTCTTATTTAATTGTATCATAATTATTTATTATTTAATCATGTCATATGTCAGTGTTTTAGTTTCTAGAAGGCAAGCACTCTATTATCACTTCCACTATGAACTGAATTGACTTATTTCTGAATGGCCTTTCCCTACAACCTCATCTCCAAGGGCCTCCTGAACATCCCCACAAGGATGTCCCATTCACTTCATTTCAAGGAACCCGGTTGCCCCTTTATGTTTTCCATCAACTAATGATGTCTGAATTTCTTGCCTCCTTAATTCTCTCACTTACTCTACTTTTTTTTTTTTTTTTTTTTTTTTGGAGAGAGAGACTCTGTGTCACCCAGGCTGGAGTGCAGTGGCATGATCTCAGCTCACTGCAACCTCTATCCTCCAGGTCCAAGCAATTCTCGTGCCTCAGCCTCCTGAGGATGACAGGTGTGAGCCACAACACCCAGCTAGTTTTTCGTATTTTCAGTAGAGATGGGTTTCACCATGTTGGCCAGGCTGGTCTTGAATCCCCGGCCTCAAGTGATCCACCTGCTCGGCCTCCCAAAGTGCTGGGATTACAGGTATGAGCCATCACGTCCAGCTGCCTTAATTTATTAACTCTGTAATTTTTTTTTGACTACCTGTTATGTCTAGACATTGTTCTTGGCAATGAAGTGAACAAAACAGATTAAAAATTCCTGTCCTCTTGAAATTTATACTCTAGTGTGGGGAGGTAATAAATTTTTTAAAAAGATAATTATCTATCTATCATCTATCTATCTGTATAGGTATCTTTCATCTGTTTACCTATCTATGATATGAGGTGGAAGTAAATGTTATGGAAAAAATAAAGTGGGGAAGGTGAATAGGGTGGCAAGCATGGGGCTGAAATTTTTAAAAGGTCATCAGAGGGCATCACAGTGAGATTTTAGTAAAGACCTGAAAGAAATGAGGTGACAGATCATATGAGTACCCGAGAAAAGTGCATTCCAGGCTGAGGGAATTCTAAATTGCAAGATCCTGTGGTCAGAGTATGTGTCTAACCTATAGAACAGAAAAAGGGTTAGTGTGGTTACAGTGATGTGACAGAAGAGGAGAAAAGAAGGAAATAGAGGCAGAAGGGTAGGAGGAGTGCAATGTAGAGAATAAGTTCCAGGGTATAGGTCACCAAAGAAGCAGAGGACAGTTAAAAAGCTGTTGTGATAATTTTGGCAGAGAGATGATGGTGTCTGAGATCAAGAGATGGTAGACGTTTAGGTATTGAGAAGTGGACAGATTCCGAATAAAGGCTGAAAGTAGCACTGGCAGGTTTTGCTGAAAGACTGGATGTAGGATGTGAGAGAAAGGGAGGACTCAATATCCTTTCCTGCTCTCATAGAATCAGATCTCATCCTACTGAGTATGTTTGAAGTATGCACAGAGTCGATTGCTTCCTCTTCTCATAGTCACCAAACTTTTGGGACCACATCACCTCTTAGACTGAGTGTTAAAGGAACAGGCTCTCATCACTCTTCTTTTTTATTTAATTAATTTATTTAGCATTTATATGTTATATCATTCCAGAAGGATTTGAAGTCTCTAATTATATCTAATATAATTAAAAATAGGATAGTTTAGTCTTAACAACAAAGTAGAAACCATATGAATAGAGGAAGCAGTTGTTACGAGGCATCATGGTAAAGAGCTGCTCATTACAATTGGATATTAAGTATAGTTCTAAGAGTTTCCGAGCAGCTAAGAGAAATACAATTTTGTTCAAACATTTCCATTGCATCATAGAAGAAAGCTTGCATATTTCTTCAGTGACAAACTATGTCTAATAACCTAACTTAAAGATGAATTATTCAACTTTTTTTGTTAATTATTTTATTCTTAACTTTCATGGGTACATAGTAGATGTATATATTTACAGGGTACACGAGACGTTTTGATGTTTGTACACAGGCATGCAATGGTAATAATCACATCATGAAGAATGGGGTTTCCATCCCCTCTAGCATTTATCCTTTGTATTACTAACCATTCAATTATACTCTTTTAGGTATTTTAAAAAGTACAATTATTATTGATTATAGTCACCCTGTTGTGCTATCGAATACTAGACCTTATTCATTCATTTTAACTATTTTTTTTGTACCCATTAATCTCACTTTCTCCCCACCCCTCCCCTAACTATCCTTCATAGCCTCTGGTAACCATCTTTCTATTCTCTATCTCTATCTCCATGGGTTCAATTGTTTGATTTTTAGATCCCACAAATAAGTGAGAACATGTGATGTTTGTCTTTCTGTGCCTAACTTATGTTATTTCACATAACCTAATTATCTCCAGTTCCATTCATATTGTTGCAAATAACTGGATCTCATTCTTTTTGTGGCTGCATAGTACTTTATTCTGTACGTGTATCACATGGTTGTTTCCAAATTTTGGCTATGTGAACAGAGTTGCAATGAACATGAAAGTGCAGATATCTTTTCTATGTACCGATTTCCTTTTTGAGGGGTATATACCCAGCAGTGAGATTGCTGGATCATATGGTAACTCCATTTTTAGTGTTTTGAGAAACCTCCAAACTGTTCTCCACAGTGATTGTACTAATTTACATTTCCACTAACAGCATATGAGGGTTCCCTTTTCTCCACATCCTCACCAGCAATTTGAATCAGTGCAAGATGATATAACTGTAGTTTTGATTTGATTTGCTTTTTTTTTTTTTTTTTTTTGAGACTGAGCCTCACTCTTGCCACCCATGCTGGAGTGCAATTGGTACGATCTCAGCTCACTGCAAGCTCCGCCTCCCGGGTTTACGCCATTCTCCTGCCTCAGCCTCCCAAGTAGCTGGGACTACAGGCGCCAGCCACCTCGCCCGGCTAGCTTTTTGTATTTTTTAGTAGAGACGGGGTTTCACCGTGTTAGCCAGGATGGTCTCGAACTCCTGACCTCGTGATTCACCCGTCTCGGCCTCCCAAAGTGCTGGGATTACAGGCTTGAGCCACCGCGCCCGGCCTAATTTGCTTTCTTTACTTTCTTTTTTTTTTTTTTTTGAGACTGAGCCTCACTCTTGCCACCCATGCTGGAGTGCAATTGGTACGATCTCAGCTCACTGCAACCTCTGCCTCCCGGGTTCAAGCGATTCTTCTGCCTCAGCCTCCCGAGTAGCTGGGATTACAGGCGCCCGCCACTACACCCGGCTAATTTTTGTATTTTGAATAGAGACAGGGGCTCCACCATGTTGGCCAGACTGGTCTCGAACTCTGAATTCAGGTGATCCGCCCGCCTAGGCCTCCCAGAGTGCTGGGATTACAGGCGTGAGCCACCGCGCCCTGTTGATTTGCATTTTTTTCTGATAATCAGTGATGTTGAACACCTTTTCATATGCCTGTCTGCCATTTGTATAACTTCTTTTGAGAAATGTCTATTCAAATCGTTTGCCCATTTTTGAATTGGATTATTTGATTTTTTTCCTATAGAGTTGTTTTAGCTCCTTATATATTCTGGTTATTAATCCCTTGTCAGATGGGTAGTTTGCAAATATTTTATCCCATTCTGTGGGTTGTCTCTTAACTTTCTTGATAGTTTCCCCTGCTATGCAGAAACTTTTTACCTTCATGTGATTCCATTTGTCGATTTTTGCTTTGGTTGCCTGTGCCTGTGAGGTATTACTCAAGAAATCTTTGTTCAGACCAATGTCCTGGAGAGTTTCCCCAAAGTTTTCTTTCAGTAGTTTCATAGTTTGAGGTCAAATATTTAAATCTATAGTTCATTTTTATTTATATGGTGAGAGATAGGGGTCTACTTTCATTCTTCTGTCTGTGGATATCTAGTTTTCCTGCACCATTTATTGAAGAGACTATCCTTTTCCCAATATATGCTCTTGGCATCTTTGTTGAAAATGAGTTCACTGTAGATGTTTAGATTTATTTGTGGGTTCTCTATTCTGTTTTATTGGTCTATGTGTCCATTTTTATGCCAGTACCATGCTGTTTTGGTTACTAGAGTTCTGTAGTATAATTTAAAGTCAGGTAATGTGATTTCTCCAATTTTTTTCTTTTTGCTCACGATGGCTTTGGCTATTCTGGATCTTCTGTGGTTCCACATAAATTTTAGAATTCTTTTTCTATTTCTGTGAAGAATGTCATTGGTATTTTGATGGAGATTGCACTGAATCTGTAGAATGCTTTGGATAATATGGGCATTTTAATAATATTGATTCTTCCAATCCATGAACATGGAATATCTTTCCATGTTTTGTGTCCTCTTCAATTTCTTTTTTTTTTTTTTTTTTTTTTTTTTT